>NW_024539449.1:0-20903 GCF_016758775.1 Suillus clintonianus | reverse complement strand
GGAACTGAAGGCCATCGAAGAGAAGAAGGCTCGCCAGGCTACTGAAGAAGCCGCACGCAAGACTGCTGAGGCTGAGGCCGCTAGGTCCGCGGACGTCGAGGAGGAAGAAGCACCCGTTCGTGCTCCGCGACAGGACGGGAAGAGGAAGCGTAGCGAGGCGGTAGTGGAGTCCGATGATGATGATGTCGCGGACAAGGAGATTGTGGTACAGGTGCGTGCTTGTGTGTTTGTTTCCCCTGCATATTTTGCTGACTTCCTTGTTTAGAGAAAACACCCGGCATAGCTCCCAAGCATGCGACCCGCTGCGTCAAGTGCGCTCAGACCGACCGCGACTGTTTTGGTTTCCCCGGGGTCGCTTGCAACGGGTGCAAGAAGTTGAAGGTCGGTTGTATCCATTCCAACCGCAAGAAGCGCCGTGTCCAGGCCGCCCCTACCCCCCTGTCCCCTCCAGCTCTCGTTCCGGTACCATCCGTCGCCCGTCTACCGTTTCACCTCCCATCGTACTTTCCGACTCTGATGGCGACGCCGAGTCCGTTATTTCCAAGGCACCCGCTTCTCCCAAGCACAAGGAGGCTGAGGAGTGATGATGAAGAGGAGGATGAAGTCGAAGAAGAAATTTGCGGTGCGGACAAGGAGTTCCCTAGCCTCGCCAACTCTGGACTTGGGGATGAGGAGGTTGCTATCCGGGGTGAGATCCGCCGTCTCCGCGCCAAGGCATACCAAGCCAATGCGCTGATGATGGAGGTCGCTAATGGACTTGATTTGATTGAATACCCCGCCTTAACCGTCGCCGTACTTAGATGCCCGGTTTATATCACTTGTACTTATAGCTTGTTTGAAGGCCAAAGTAGCCTTAGTGAATGAAGTGTCCGTGTCCGTGTCCGTCCATGTCCGTGTCCTGATCCCCATTGAGTGCCTGTGAGATAAGTAATAGTAAATGAGCATGCGCTTGCGATGCGGAAGAAGGTGAATGAAGACGGGTTACTTTTGCGGATTCCCGTCCGTCTTGTCTTCTTCGTTGCGCTTCCCTCATCTATGCCTTCCCATGTTCCCGTGATGCGAGTCCGATAACAAAGGGGCGTGGTGCGTACGGCACGCGTGTGAAGTGAAATATAGGTATTTGGTCCGTTATACGCACTGAAAAGAAAGAGGTATTATGAGTCTTGGATATATAGGATCGATCGGGACGGATTATGATGTGGTTTCTTGTGCTGTGAGAGCGTGTCTGCTAAAATGGGTGCGGTTGAGATCGCCGGACGAAACCCGGGGTAAAACGGATACTGAATATGGTACGGAATATGTGTCTGTGCATATATATATGAGTCCGATGGTGGTGCGAAAGTGGTTATTCTTCAATGTTGATATCGAATTCTTCTTCGTCCGGCTCATAACTGTCTTCTGCCGCTAGATTGTCCAATGCTTCATCCGTTATTCCGGTAATGCTTGTGACGGATATTTTTGTCGTGCTGCGAGAAAAATAGGGTATTAATCGGAATGCTGCATATCGTAACTTGGACACAGATCCGTCGATCTCTGCAAGGAGATATGAACCTGCCTTTAGTCCGTCGAAGGACCACCATAGGACCGAGATATCGCGGCTTCGTCTTTCGACTTAGCTCCTTCTCAACTCTGGTGTTCCGTACCAATACCAGGGTTCCGGACGGGAAGTCGTAATCCTTGATTGAGTTCCGGTACTTTTCCTCGAATCTGCAGATTGACTGATACCTTGATTCGAGTACTTTGTCTTTGATGGCATCTAGGTCTTCTTGTCGTTTCTGTAGTTGGCGGGCGCGCCATGCGATGAGATCTGCGGTAGAGAACTTTTCCTGGTCCGGAAGCGCAACCAGGAAAGTTGCTTCAGCTAAATCAAACGGAAAAACCGGTTCGACTCCATGAATCATAAAATATGGTGACAATCCGGTTGACTCTTGGATAGTTACCCGTTCTGCCCAAAATACCGTATGCGTGACCTGGTACCAGCGGGATTCGTCCCCCTCGCAACTTTTCATGATGGCCTCCCGGACATCAAGATGCCGTCTCTCAACTATACCATTTGCTTGCGAATTGTATGGCGAGATGCGGATAGGGTGGATACCGTATCTGTCTGCAAGTGAATCAACTGCTGCACGGAATGCGGGTCCGTTGTCCGTGACGATCTCCGTGACAGGACCCCATCTGCATAGGATGTCTTCGAATATGAAGTCGGCCAGGATCTTTGTCGTTTCTCGGCGGATCATTCTCCATTCCGGGTATCCGGTCAAAGCGCAACGTGCTTGAACTAATCGGTCGAATCCGCCCGCTTTGGGCATCATCATCGTGTCCATGTGTGCTTTCCAGAATATTCCGTATGGGATAGGAACGGACGGGGGGATATGCAGTTTGCGGGTCTGTCGGATCTGACATTCGTGACATGTTTTGTTGTACCATTTGATATCATCAATAATCATGGGCCACCAAAATCGTAAGAGAAGACGGGTCCGGATTGTCAGTATACCTTTGTGTCCGAGATCATCATGGGCTTCTTTGAGGATCCGTAACCGTTTGCCCACCGGGACTACTAGTTGATGCTTGCCGTGGGAGTGCCGTCTCCATAGGTTTCCGTCCATAATGAAGTATCTAGCTGCGGATGTAACAAACGCTTCAAAGTCGCGGTCCGTGAGCTGTGCAGGTCTTTCCCGTGTCTCCAGGAAGCGTCTGATTTCGATGATCCGGGCGTCCGTTGCTACTGCGGATTCGGAGCGGGGTATTTCAACCTCATCTGTGGAACTGTCCGCAGAGTCTAAGAATGCTAGAAGGGTTGGGGGACGGGCATCTGTCAGTGGTACGGGTTGCTCATACGGTATGTGTTCAATAAGATTCGCAATGCCGGAAATGCGGTAGGCTCGATCGTTCAGGATTTCCGTGCAAAAGGAGTACGACCGATCTAGCCAATCTTCGTGGTCATCATCCTCATCCGGATCATCTTCCGTGATTGGTCTCCTTGAGAGTCCGTCGACACCGGTATGTTTCGCAGCAGATACATGTACAAGTTTGAAGGAAAATAAGAGTATACCTGCAATCCATCGGTTGATCGTCGCATTCGGTTGGAGGTCCGGGTTGTTGATCATACCCTTGATGTACTTTGCGTCAACCTCAACCGTTAGGTTGGTGACACCAAAGATAAATACGCGCGACGGCACGGAGTGCGCGGAATAATCCGTAGAGTTCCAGTTTCGCTTGAGAGTAGCGGCTTTCAACTTCTGTGAGTGATATGGATCCGAACCGGTTTGGATACCGTTTGCCGTCTTCGCCGATTTGGAGCAATATGAAACCGACTGCTACCGATGATGTATCCACTGCAAGGATGACTTCTCGCCCGCATTCGTAATCGATCTGTCGCAATGCGGGGGACTCTAATACCAAGTCCTTCAGGGTCTGCATAGCTGTTTGTTGATCCGGTCCGAATTCGAATGGCGCGTCTTTCTTGGTCAGATTGATGAGTGGCCGTGCGATCTTGGAGAAATTCCGGATAAAGATGCGTAGTACACCGCATGTACCCAGAAATCCTCTGACTTGCGAAACGTTACGTGGTTCCGGCCAATCACGGATTTTCTGGATCTTGGAATCTTCCGGAACGCGACCTTCGAAGGTGCATTTGTGTCCGACGATGATTGCGGTTGGGGCAGCTAAAACGAATTTAGTAGCGGATACGGTCGCTCCAACATTCTCTAATCGTTGCAGAATCCGATTGAGAACTATGCAGTGTTCCCAAATGAAGCGGCGAATGCCGGGGTTGTCCGGGATGGTTTCATACGTGCCGTCAGCACTTTGATACCTTGTCCGAACGGACTTGACGGGTACATCGTCGATGAATGGGGAAGTGAATTCAGGAATCTCGTGCTGCAAAATAAACGCCGTATCTCCTTGGTATACCTGAACCGCATTTGCATGTCCTTGTGGAAGCGTGGTAAGCCGGTGAGGTCCGAGTGGTGTACCGAAGGTAGTAAGATCACGGGATTCTTCGTGGAGTGCGCGCTGATCATATCCTGAATATAAATCCATCATCCCGTAGACAGCATAACCGGCGAAGGATTCTGCTAGATGCTCCACAAATGGCGGAAGCGATGCATCGCGGATGGTTACCGCGTTGAGCGGCTGCAAGTCGTGCACTAGACGTAGCGACTTCCCGTCTTTCTTGACGACGCAGAACCACCGGGAACGGTAGGCTGCGGTAGACGGTTCATATACTCTGGAATCGATCTTTTCCTTGATAATCCTTATGACTTCATTGACAGTTGCCGGCGGAATCGGGATGTTGCGTTGTGACCACGGGACATGCGGAATGGTTGGGATTTTGTAAGGCGGGAAGCACGTTTCATTGAGCCGGCCTCTTTCTGACGCATCCCAAGCAAATGCAAGTTCATGGGTTCGTACGAGCCAACGTATGAGTTTCAATTCTTCCGGCCACAGCCAATTTGCTGGATCGAGGTCGAGCTTGTGAGCGCGTTCTTGGGTGAAGCGGATACCTGGGACGAGTTCGGGAGGGTGAGTAGGTAGTTCTGGCAGCCCGGCCAACGGATCATCTGGTAGGTGGCGGACAACGCGATATCCTGCCGGCATGGAAGTTTGAATGGTCCGTACTTTCTTCGCAACCGGCTTGTAGGTCAACATGTGCCGAGATGGATCATAGCTGTAAACTGAATTGAACGCGTTAGTATTGTCCGGGTTATTAGGGGAGCGGGTAGAGACTAGGTAGGTATACTGCGCCGAGAATAGCGCTTCAGAATAGGGTAAAGAGTGACTGTTGCTCCGTGAGAGCGGGTTGTGCGCGGATAGCGCGAGACGGGTTGTCTGAGGATGTAGGTACATTGGAGACTGAGTGAGAGAGATTGTTTGTTGTCCGTCAGTAATCTCCTCGCATGCATTGCGGATCATCGACTACTAAAAACCCTTCCGCTTCGGATGTTCCTTGCATTCGATGTTATGTCTGCAACCGATACATTTCTTGACCCAAGGTTCTGTTGGTATCCGAATTTCCTTGCCGGAGTTGGGGTCCGTCAGCGTGATGTCCTGGTCTCCGTTAGGAAGGTCTTCCGTGCGGCAACTAGTTAGCGTGAAGAATGGGCGTCCGAGTAACAGTTTGAAACTAGCCGCTTGCGCGACCTGGATCTGGAACCACATTTGTCCGATGCCGAAGTCCAATGACAGGTTCTCTATGACTCCGAGTGTCGAGTCCCTAGAGGTGTTAACGGATTCCATTGTTAGCTTGTGGTCCGAGCGTAACGGAACCCCCAATCCTTTCCATACTTCCCTGGGCATGACAATGCATTCTGCTCCTTGGTCGAGGACGCAAGTGATTACCTTGCCGCTTGCCAGGGTAGCTTTGATACATCGTAAGCTTTCGAAATGGTCCGCTACTATTCGTCCATCATCCGCTCGTGTCAGGCAATCATCATACTTCTGAAGCCAATGTCCTATATCCGGAGCTGCGGACAACTCGTTGACGGATACGAGTGCATCTGTGACCCGTTTGGTGGTGGTCATTTCGCGAAATACTTTCCGTACGTCCGGTGATACCGCAATGAGTTCCCGAACTGGTAGGCTGATACTAGCATCCAACATTCGATTTACGACACGTTTGTCCGCATCTTTGTCTTCAAGCGGAAAGGCGAATCTAGAGGGTTTAGTAGGAGGGATGGCATTAATGGCTGGTTTCGCGGATGATGATGTGGCAGGGCTCGCTACTGTGGCAGCGGGTTTGATGATAGCGCCCGGATTAGGTCCCGTGCTTGCAACGGCCTCTTTTACCTGTGGAGAACGGATTTCCTCTACTGGTACCGCCTTGGATGATGATCCCGGTGCGGTCCGCGATGGGGCGGGGGCTTGTATACCGTCAAAACGAACATTCTTACCCTTGGACTTAGTCCGTTCGGCGCGGGTGTTAGCGAACGCTTGGCATGCTTCGTACGCTGCTTGCTGCAATCTCTGGAGTTCTTCATCATCATCCTCTTCTTCCTCCGGCATCCGTGTGTGAAGGTAGGCGGATGCGTCGATGTCTTCCTCGATCTCGATTTGTGGTTGCGCGCGACAGTACAAACCTGCAATCACCGTGGCATTTGCGCCCGTTGCCGGACTCGATTGTATGGCTTGATCGATTCTTTCTTTGAAGGTGCCGTGCTCCCTATATCCTGGAATACCGGATCCGTCAGGCATGTATATCCGCCCTTGGTCTTCTACGATCTTTCCGTCACGGATATATTCCGCCTTTGTCCTACAGAAGCGGAAGAAATGGGTTGTTGCCCCACAGAAGTGGCATGGTAGTGGCGGCTGACTGGCTATGAACTCCTTCTTGACGACTATACCTGGGGCCATTTGCGAACTTGGGGCGGCTTGTGTCCTGGGCGGATAGTTATTCCGTGGCACGGGGTATGCTGCTGCTGGGGTGGCGGCTGATGCGGTGCCTGGCAATAGGAAGATGGCGGCCTTGTAGACGTGTTCAAATTCGTATGGTTCGTCGGGATGGTTGTCAACCAACAGAATGCTCAACCGATGGCGGATTTTTGCATTGATGTCCGCCGGGAATCCGTCCAGGAACATGCGGTTGCGTTCTTGTTCCGCAAGTTTCTTCTTGCTGATGAGAAATTTGGATACCTTGAAGAAGCTCCGGTAGTACGTGCCAAGCTCGACTTTGAGAGCTCATGGGGCTGCGTGCCTGCTCATCGGAAATCTTCTGTAAGTCAGCTCGAGTGAATCGTCTGTCACCTTCACATCCGGGGTACAGCGCTTTGAGTGCCGTGACAAATTTGTCCCAGTCCGTCTGTCCTGCCTCGGCTTCATCTAATATCTCCCATGTTTCCGCTTCATCTGCAGGTGCATACCGGATTGCCGCCTTGATGCGGGCTTCACCGGTTACTTGGCCGTGATCACATATCAGGTTGACGTCCTCGATGAATGCAAGGAGCTTTCCGGGGGTGCCGTCGAATTTGGGTGCGGCGTCGGTTCCCCTCAACGGCATTCTGAAGACGTTAGTTGACATCTTTGCGAGCGGAATGATAGGAGGTATAATCGGAGCGGGTGGTTGGAAGGGTGTAACTGGTAAGGGTATAGGGGGCGGAAGAAACTGGTAAGGCGCGGATACCCTTTTTGGGGACGGTGCGGAAGATGGGAGTGCTTCTAAGCGGGTGCGAGGGGACGGAAGTAGTAAGGTGTTCGAAGGTATATCGGGGACGGGGAGCGTGGGAGTGTGAATACGGGTAGGGTTAGAACTAAGGGATGACTCGGTAGAGGGAGTGTCTATAGAAATGAGCGGGCGGTTAGGGAAACTAAATGATCCGGGAAGTCTCGGGTATTCAACAATGTCTCTTTCTTCTTCTTCCGGTGCGGATAACGAGTCCGGGGTCAGGTGTAATGGTTCTTCGTCGGTATCTTCTTCTACGTATGAGTCAGCCGGAACGAAGAAATCTTCTTGAGATAGCTGGATGGATTGAAGATCTTGTTTTGCGCGACGCGCGGTAGTGAGCCTAAGCGATCTGCCGGCGGTGTCAGATGATCCCCTCGCGGTGGGCTCCAGTTGAGCGAAAGTGATTCCGTGTAGCCTGTTAGTGTAGACTACCGATCCGTTTTGAGTGCGAGTATTATAGCTCGTCCCAAGGGGATTGCTACTGAGGGATGTCTTCGCAATAAATGCAAAGGAATCAATCCGACGGGCTTAAGATCTGAGCGGCCGGTGAGCGGTGGGGAATCCGATGTGAGAGGAAGATGTCCGGACGGGAACGATTTTGATGGGACGGATGTCTAGCGGTGCGGATTTGGTCAAGGTGTCGAGGTAGCAAGGTATCGAGGTGGCAAGGTGTCTAGGTGTCGAGGTCTCGATGTAACGAGCTACCGGAAGTGATCCGAGGAACGGGAAGAGGTCCGTTGCGGTACGGAAGACTAAGGGGACTTGTTGATCACACCAACTTAGACAGTAAATCCAAGGGAGTAAAAGGAAGTGATATTGGTAGAGTACGATGCAACTATTTATCTTAACCCGTGAAAACTCGGGACCCACTTAAGCGACGGTAGTATAGGCGAGGCCGTAGCGCGATAATATGTAAGGGACGGCAAGCGGCCTCATGTATGGGAATGTACATGTAAACAGTCTGCTGTTTGATCAGAGTGATGAAAGGAGAGAAATAACGCACCAATGGGGATGGATGGACATGGATGGACAGGAACGAGGGGCAATTGAGGGAATCCGTCGCGGGTTGCATACCCGTTAGGTGTCCGGGAGGGCGGGAGTCGACGGAATAGGCCGGATGAACATGGACGTGAATACCTGACTAGGTGAGCTTCGGATCGTGCATAACTGGTGATTGTGAGGCTGGCGCCAGAATGTTTGGTACAACGCCTCATGGTACGCACAACCCATTGACCACTAGATCTAGATTTGACAAGCTTAAGAGCGCTCACAGAACTCACACACTGATAGTGGTTCAAAGTCTACTACTCTCAGCGCTGAAAATTTCTCACCGCTCAGTCTCATTGCTACCATTTACCTTCATGGATTCTTCAAGGATAAAAATGAAGATCGGTCGCTTTCGAATTCTCATCATAGGAAGAGCGAATGCAGGAAAAACTACTATCCTCCAGAGGGTGTGCAATACCAAAGAGAACCCAGAAATATTTGATAGTGCTGGGGAAAAGGTGCGCATCACGATGCTAGTACGAGGCTGATAGTGATGGCTGTTTCATCTACATCAGATTGATGCCGCTGTTTTGACAGCATCTAGAGAGGTATTATAACGTGTACTAGTACCATTAGTCGGCAACATAAACTGACATTTTCTCAGCGTGGAGAGCACGACATCGAGAACGAAATGGTGTTTCAAACCAACCCAGGATTCATCTTTCATGATTCGCGCGGTTTTGAAGCAGGCGGGGAATCCGAGTATGACAGGATGAACAAATTTATAGTAGACCGTTCGAAGGAAGGAAACATGAAGGATCGAATTCATGCTATATGGTAATTGGTCGAGTTGGCGACATTCACTGGCTCACTGCTTTGACACAGGTATTGCATACCTATGGATCAGGCAAGCCGGTGTTTTACTGAAGCCGAAGTCAAATTCTTCTCCCGCTGCAACACTGGAAGCAGTAAGCTTTGGACTTGTCCGTTGATCAGTGACTGACTCGCGACTTGGATCCTCAGTTCCAGTCATCGTGATATTTACAAAATTCGACGCACTCTACGCCACCGAATTCACACGACTGACAGAAAATGGAATGTCAAGGAAAGATGCCAAACGACTGGCCCCAAAGCACGCTGAGCAGTCATTTGCGAACGGGACACAAGTCAAGTCTCTATACGACCCAAAGATCATCCGACGGCCTCCAAAATGCCACGTCTGCCTCCCAGGTAAGCTGTAGATCATCGAAGTCTGATGCATGATGACTGTTGATTCATTAGACATGAACAAGGATAATGCTGATTGCGGGCCACTCATCGAACGGACTGCTGGAACTCTGGATGATCAAGTCCTTCAGCAATTATTCGTCTCGACTCAGCAGACCTCTGCATGAAATATGCAGTTGAGAAGTATCTACCCATCACTTGCCTGCCGCGAGCATTATTGACTATCATCCAGGACACTTGCAGCGCTTGTTGCCTCAGATGAGAAAATCTCATCTGAGGATGCAATAGTTAAATTGGGTGACTGGTTTCCGCATGTTTGGGTAAGATTACGGGAATGTTCGAAAGTTGCTCTCATTTATTTGTTGGGTGTTTTTTTACAGGTAGTACGTCTGTTGATCCTCGTTTGCGCTCGAGTCATGCTGATCCAAGTCATTGCTCACTCTTCGTAGGACGTGAGTGTCTTGATCTTCCTTCGAGCTCGAGCCATGCTGATCTGTTGCCTACTCTTCGCATGCCGTGAGTTTCTTGATCCTCCTTCGAGCTCGAGCCATGCTGATCCAAGTCGTTGCCCACTCTTCGCAGGACGTGAGTGTCTTCCTTCGAGCTCGATTCATGCTGATCCAAGTCGTTGCCCACTCTTCGCAGTTTGTGAGTGTCTTGATCCTCCTTTGAGCTTGAGCCATGCTGATCCAAGTCGTTGCCCACTCTTCGCAGACTGTGAGTGTCTCGATCCTCCCTTGAGCTCGAGCCATGCTGATCCAAGTCGTTGCCAACATCAGGAAAAACCTCCTGCCCTAAGTTAGATACAAATAGACAAAATATGTCTAAGCTCGATAAATTATCACAAGTTAGATGTAGATATACATAAATGCGATAATGTTCATAACATAGAAACAATTATTGCAAGTTTAGAGGGTACTACCTAAGGGTAACAAAACTATGCCTATCTATGTAAGAATTAACAAAAAATACATCACATTCCTTGAGGACGTTGTTGCTCGTCCAGTGACGAGGTGCAACTGCTCCAAATTTCGGGATAAGGTGTACACTGCGGGCAATATTCGAAACAGGGATTTTGCTAGCAACTCGCTCACCCGAACGAACAAAACGGGTGATTTTGTACATCCCGTGTCTTGAATCTGGTGCCGAAGTAAATGGAGTGAACCAATCAATGTAAGCAAGGTGTTTGGGAGGTTGATTCGTCGGAGGGAATAATAACTGTGCATCTCTTTCTCGCAGCGAGAAAATTGCACGAATTTGTCCAACACGATAGCCTGTGAAGTCCGAGTTGTATATTAGTAAGTAAAGGTAACATAAGGGCCATCGAGCATTACCTTCGACACCAACAGACTGACCAGTGCCGTCGCTTATAAGCGCTGTATCAAAACGAGCAGGCAGGGCATCATTTCGTCGGCGAGTGCCAGTGCGATGTGGCTTGACGTGGACACTATCCACCGTAATGAGTGGGTCACCATGCCCTCGAGCATCGACAGATAGCCACTTTATCTTGTGGTAGACAGCCACAGAATGAAACGGCAGGAGTATGTTTGCAGCAAGGTCTTCGAGACGTCTGCGAGAGAGGGGTTCATCTAAATGATTTTGTTGCGCGACGTATCGAGCGAGTGCTTCGTGAAAGTAAGTGGCGCCATAATCTGAGATTAAACGTTGAAAAGACACAGCTCTAGCACTTGGGTGCTTTGTCAACGTTTGTGTTCGGTCAAATGATTGGTCTGGTGGTCGAGGATGACGAGAAGGAGTGTTGTGGAGTCGCCACTGAATAAATTTCTGGTGGCGTATGATCTTCTCTTTGCGTTCAAGCCATTGAGTCATTTGCGCGAACTCGTCCTTGTGATTTGTTGCACGGTAGGCATCTTTCGCTAAGTCGATGTGAAGATGTTCAGTATACTCCGTATTGTAGTTATCCGTCGTGCCGTACAAGCGAATCATTGATATGTAGTGACGAGTGGCGTGAAGTTTCGGAAGATTGAAATGATTTCGAACGCCAAGGTCAACGAATATTTGTTTGTTGTCGTGGAATAGGGCAAGAGCTTCGTCGAGGAGAGATAATGACTCTGAACTATGGCACGGATATCGTGCCAAGTAAAGGAAATCTAGGAGACCACGGACTGCACGTAAAAGACGTGCCGAAGAGAAACCACCGGGAAGTCGAACATCAATAATTACACCGAGGATAAAACAACATATATGAGCATGCTCGGTGCCGCTAACACAAGAGAGGCCAGTTATGCCTTTCCTGAATAGGCGAATGTGGTGGTTGGGGGGTAATCTTCGGCACCTCGCATCAATCTCGGATGGTCCACATGCCTGCGCGAGCCAGCTTAGAAGGTGCTTAACCAGACCCTGGTACAGCTGGTGAAGAATGTCGGGCGTGATGGCCTGGAATATGTTGGCATAGGGTAGTCTTTCCCAAAACGGGTGAATGACGGGCTTGATGCCAGCGTCGCGACATGCCTGTACGAAATCGAGGTCTCCGATATCAATCATAGTGAGTGCGTCAAGAACGGTGTTGAGATCACGTATCTCAAAGGGAGTTGTGCTACTCTGTAGTTCATTGGCTGGGATATCACATTTAGGGCACTCTGTAGTTTTGACTGCGGCAGCAAGCACTTGTTCGGGGTAATCGCCAACAAAACAAGCAAATAGATGATGACAGTGGCGTGAGATACCATCACCACTGCGCATAGCTAGGCCATCAAGACCAGCATTTTCGAGTGGCGACAAAATACGTGCCATGCACGCATGATAGAGATTTGCTGCACTTCGACGACGTGAGGCTTTGTTGTCGATATGTTCCAGACAGGAGGTGGGAAGGTACGCGAGGAGGACATGAGCACGTCGGGATGGTTTGCGTCGAATCTCCTTAGGAATATTTCCGATGGTGAGGTAGACGGGGTATGCAGTTTTGTTACGGAACAGCGTCACCTGAGTTTTGTCAGTCGAAATGATAACAGGTATGATTGTTGCCCCTGGCTGCTGCTCGTCAAGCTTTTTCTGTTTGCATCAAGGTTAGTTGATAGCAATGTAATACTACACGAAGTTCTTACCTGGGTGTTCCACCACCATGTACCTGTGTGCATGTCGCCGTATAGTCGAACTGTTTCGTCATCGTTTGTGTAATGGCGCTCTGGCGCAAAAACAAGGTAGTCCGCGAAGTCTGGGTCGCCATATAGTTCCTTGATGCATTCCATGATGTCTCGATAGTGAATATCGAAAGATTCTCCCGCAACAATGATCTGTTCGTGGTGAAATTTCGGATGACCAGGGAGTTGTTTATCGATGATATTATTCAACTCCCTTGAATTTCTGTAAGAAAGGTCAAGGCGTTCGCTAACCTGTGAATGAAGATTTGTCACGTCTGACTCGGTACTTGGAAAAGATCACTTACACCATCAATACCAAGCAAATCCGAAAAGGCTGTTGAGCTCGGGCCATGTTACTTGGCCCACTGTGCAATCTCCCAATCCATACGAGAGGTGAATGGTGAATAAGGGTTTTCCGCATCATTGATGCTGCGACCATATGCAGAGTTAACGTCCCGAACTTCCGCATGAGCGATTGGCTTTCCTGCTCGAATATCGGGATACTGCACAATTGAGATCCTGTCTTGCTCAACAATCTGACGTTCAATATGCTGGCGTGATTCGCAATCAGCGCCGTTGTCATCCATGGGATCATCTAGCTCGCTGCCTGGTGTGTCGCCGTTGTCCTCCTGGGCTGGTGGCTCCCACTCGTGCTCATCAGCAGCACCCTCCTCATCACTGCTGCTTTCGTCAAGTGGTCCTAGTGGCTCTTCATCAAACGTCTCGAACAAATCATCTTCGAGGTCCTGCATATCCACATCATTCACTGCGTTTAACGCGTGATTTGACAAAGTTGCACAAATCCACCAAAATAAACCTAGTTCACCTTAGTCATAGCCCTCGACAACATGCCTTCAATGCTGCTTCGTCTCTACACAGCTATCCTTGAATAGACAACCAGCGCCGACCAATTCACACCCCATGACTAGACGGCTGTATCAAAATGTAACTACATGTGACAACCCTCGGAATATATAGCGAGTTTGACTCACTATCTGCGAGATATTTGTGCCATATGACCACCCGAAAATTGCTGGTATGATCTCACATATGGATAGTGTGTTTAACACCAGGGCTGAGGGTTTCGTCGCAAATATTTGCCCAAGTCCGTTCGGTTTGTTGACTGACTTATTCTTTGACTACCACCACATCAACGAAGACTCGGAAACCTGAACATGGCCAGAAACAAGGTGAGGACCATTTTTTGACACAGGGACGTTGATCACGATATCAGTCACAGCGATCAATCGCTCTTTGGCCATCTGGGGACCTGATGCAAAGGAATTCAATCCTGACCGTTGTATGTCGTCGAAGCGGAGCTCAGGTTGGTTCAGGATTGGGCTTTGATGGGTTGGGTGAGAGATTCTCCTGTTTCTCCGTTCCAAGCAATGACCTCTCCATCTCCATCACCGCTTGCTATTATTTGCCCATCTCGTGATACTGCCAATGCCTCCACTACACTGCGATGCCCCTCCATCTTCTTCAACACAACACCTGTCTTCAAGTCCCAAAGACAAACTGTCTTGTCCCACGAGCCCGTAACCATTCTTCGTCTATCCGGGAAAACTGCGACTGTGCTTACGCGCTTCTCATGACCTTCAAAAGTTCGAAGGGGTGTGGTGCTTGGAACAAACTTCGACATTTAACTGGAGGTTGGTAGTGTTGAGCATGGTCGAGGCAGACTTTGGAGTGTTTGTGAGCGTCTGTGTCTCAGCTGCAGAGGTGCGTGTATTGTGCGTTTTTACCTTACTTCAATACATTAATCTGCCTCGTTTACATAGACGCCCAAGACACAAGCTGGTTCGCTTCCACAAATACTCCCTATTGTCACACTTGCTTTCCTCGACAGTATACCCTCCCGCTGCCTGAGCACTATATACATTCGTCTGACTCTTGTCTCCACATCTTCTAGCATGGGTGCCCTCGCATCATAGTGCGATTGCTGCTTCCTGGCGCTCGTATCTGGCCGACAACCATCTATCCTAGATGACCGCATCAATATTGTTGTTTCTGTTGTTGAGCAGTGGCTCCAACACATCACCGTGTAACTTGCCCGAACACTTGCATACACCTTGCTGCAATATGACCACTTCATTTGGTCGACTCCCAGGATCTGCGTGTGCACCAAATGTAGCTGACTTTCTTTACCCTCACGCCTCAAACCAGCCACTCATTACTGGAGGTTGGTAGTGTTGAGCACTGTCACGCATGTCGCACCGTTGATGTGTTTAGAACAAGGGTTCACGCAGGGCGTGGCAGAGCTTATTTGACGTGTCGAGGGGGTGTAGCATATATGCGCACGACGTGATTGTATTACTCTATCAAATCAGTATCTGTTTTGATCAGTATCACATGGCTTGTTTGACCTGGGTCTAGGTCACCTAAGACTGGCTAGCTGTCACATAGTAAAACGGCCACAAAATCAGAGCAAAACAAAGGTTGTACTGATGGACTTCATACATATAGTTTAGCCTAGGACTACATCACCTTGCCACAGCCAGCTAGATGTTCAAGCAAGTCAATTTGTTGTCATTTAGATAGTTCATAGTTATAGAGTTAGCCGTACATAGCTAATATGCGAGACGCTGGACCTGTCATGGGTTCAAGCTGATGCAACGTGACCATGTTCTCACATTTTTTCATACTACAAATACTCGCTGGCTACACCCAGTGATTGTGCGCGGGAGGATTTGGAGTGCGCAAATTAGTGCGAGAGGCAGTAAGGACAGCGTTACAGCGTGTGTCCTTCGTTTTGGCAAGATGCTGACTCAAGCCGGTGACCGAGAGGTCATTTCGATGGCATCCTGGACATTCAACCATGGTCACGATGCTGTAACAGAGTTCATGGTACCCTGTTATCACTCGGATGTTACTCGGTTCTGTCAGACCCTGAGGAAACACGGTACGGACATCCTCACATAATTCAGGACCCCAGACTCTTCCTGTGATGTTCGGTTCATGTTGACTTTGACTTTTCAGATCACTTTTCCCTTTGCGACACCACACCACCCTCTCCACTCGTCACCCCATCATAGCTGCTGTGCATGGTCCACTTGTACCTACCCACCCATCCCCCCTTCGCAACACCACAGCGCCCTCTCCACTCATCACCCCATCATAGCTGCTGTGCATGGTCCACTTGTACCTACCCACCCATCCCCCCTTTGCAACACCACAGCACCCTCTCCACTCGTCACCCCATCATACTAGCCGCTGTGCATGGTCCACTTGTACCTACCCACCCATCCCCCCTTCACAACACCACAGCGCCCTCTCCACTCGTCACCCCATCATAGCTGCTGTGCATGGTCCACTTGTACCTACCCACCCATCCCCCTTTTGTTGCATCCCTCTGTTCTCTCCTCAACTTTTCCATTTGTCTTATCCTCTTTGCGCTAACATTTTGTTTCATCTTAACGCAAACATTGTTGTATTTTACAAATGCATCTCTCATTACTATATACATTTGTTTCTACATGTAACTACGAGCAGCTAGTCCAATCTCCTGTGGCGGAAGGCCTGAAAGTTTCGCCCATGTGCAATTCAAGTAACAATGATCTTGTGTGAACTTGGACGCAAGGAAAGTGCGGCAGGGGCAAAAAAGTGGCGAGGGAAGTGGAGGTAGTGGTGTTCTGCTTAGGCTTGTGCAGAGACACCTTCTCAGCATCAAATACCGGTTCTGCAAATGCAGAGTCAACCTCAAGTGTAATGGGATTGATGCGGATGGTATTCAGTAAGGCATTGCCTCGTGATGTTTCTGCTAGAAGCGCTGACCTCACCTTGAATGATACGTTCAACCGATTCCTTTTCGCAAGTGGACCCAGGGTGCCCCTTCTCCTGCGTGACGAGCTCTGGGACCTTGGCGCATATAGCCATAGTCTGAAGGCTGAATTTTAAGTGTCAGGGACACCATGCCAACTGGGTATAGATAGTCCTGGTAAATAAGTGTATTGTGACTGACAGCAATGAAAGTGTATATGTTAGTGGTGTCATCAAGACGAGCGAGGGTGAGTATGCGAGTGGTGGTGGCAGGAGTGGAACATAGGCCTGCTCGTTCGTTGTGGTTGGACAAATAAGCTGAACCGAACATACAGGAAGAGTCTGGGGTCCTTTCCTGGTGAATTATATGAGGGTGTCCGTACCTCTCTCAGGGTTTGACGGAGCCGAGTAAGGTGCGAGTGATAACAGGGTACCGGAAATTCAGTCCAGAATAGAATTAGTGCTGGGTTGACGTTAAACGCCAAGTGCGAGCACCGAGCAGTTGTGGGTCTTCAGTTGGAGTATGCTCGTGGATGCCGACAGGAGATAATATATGTTGGTGTCTTGTCAGATGTGTTGGCGCTGGAGGTGATGGCCGATAGGGAAGATAGGATAATGTTGGTATCCAGTCCAAGGATGGTCCAGAGTACAATTAGCGATACAATTCAAGGACGGTCTAGAATGTAAATTAGCGCTGATCAGTAAAGGCACCTCCTCCTGAAAATGCAGAATTTCTCGCCTTCAAGTTCTTGTCTCCCTGCTCGTTCCAAAACCAGATCTGGGGAACAGCGAAAATCAGGTGTCTGTTGGGTGGGTGGCACTGGATGTGATGACCAATGGGAAAGAGGGGATAAAGTTCGTACCAAGTACGAGAATGGTGTGGCCCTGGAATGCAGTATATTAGCGGATTATGAAAACAGAGCAGTAAAAGCCTCCATCCCCCAAAAGAAATTTCATCTCTCACCTTCAACTTTGTCTCCCCACTCGTTCCAAAAACCACACTCGTTCCATTTAAATCCACCTATATATCTTATTAGCACGCTATGAGCAGTGAAACTCCTCCCACTCGGGGTATGTACTCACAGTTGGTGTTGTTCGTGCAGCTTATAGCCGCTTGTATGTCTGCAGGTGTCCGAACTGCAAAGAAGAATGCTCTGAAAAACGCGGGTCAGTACAATTGAAGTCTGATAAAAAAAATAAACTCACATGCGAGAACATAGTCTGGCTGCCAGAGAAGACATGCACTAAGCGCCAGCAACGTGACACACCAAGTTCGCAACGTGACACGCAATGTGAACCACAGTGGGGTTCACAACTGCAGTCAAAGCCTAAATCAACGAAGAAGAGGAAGAGTCAGTACCTATCTGAATCCAGAAGTACCTAGTGACAACTAGCAGTAGATGTCTCACCAGTGGCAGAACAAGAAGACGAAGTGACAACTAAGCGCCGGTCACCAGACACACCCAGTGCACAAGATGAACCACAGTGGGGTTCACAACCACGGTCACAGTCCAAGCCTAAATCAACTAAGAAGCGTTATTGTTAGTACCTCTCTGAATCCTGGAGTCCCACGTAGTAACACTAGTAGGTACTATCTCACCTGTAGCATCAGATGACGAAGATGAGGCTGTGAAACGCAAACAATGTAAGCCGTTGATCAAACACTAACAGTACAAACATACTCACTGATATTGGTCCAGCGCGGCTGGATGCTAAAAAGTCCTCAGGCCATACTGCTCGTCAACTTACATCCATCAAGGAAGATCAGTTAGAACAGAGCGGGAGTGAAGAAGAGGGCGACCATACCGATAATGACCAGACTGATGTTGCCAGCGATGCGGAGGAGTCCGATGATAGCGACTTTGAAGACCCGACATCTATCACGAAGATGCTATCAACAGAGGTAAATTCAGTTTTGTCAGCTTAGTCATATCCAGATCAGAGCCACACAATGTCACAGATTCCAAGTTTCGTCTCCAGTTCCAAGGCGAAAAACCCTCCAGTAAGTACTAGTAACTGGTACCACGACTCAGAACTAAAACCCTGTGAACAAACAGGCTGCTCGTGATCGTAAACGAGCCGCAGAGGTAAGAGCACCTTGTGTGACAAATCTGTACTGATTTCATGAATTTTCAGACGCCTGTGTGGGCCAACGATCTCATGATCAGCGAATCGGAGTCTTGCGATGACTCAGCGCCCAAGTCCGACGGTGACACCAGTACCTTCATCAGTGCATCAACCTCGTACCAGTCCATTGGTCGTTCTGAGGCTTCCACTGGCAGCATGGCCAAAATTCGAGCCAAGCCCAAACAGCACCTCATGAAGGCCGACATCGTAAAGGCAAAGTCAGAGCAAGATTTTTCTGATGCCGAGGACAAGTTGGACACCAGTAGTACCGTTGGTAGCAGATCGTCTTCGCACCCCTCTGGATCTTCAAGTGCAAAGCTCATCCTGACTGAACACGGGAAGGTGAAGATGATGGACCAGGATGTCACAACTCGAAAAGTGATTCAAGGTGCTATCCTCGAGGCGAAGGCCCATATGACTTTCGTTAACGGCTACCCGGAGTTGATTGAAAAAACTTCCTTTTCACGCGACACACTCCTCAAGGCAGCTCGTGATCATGGCGCAACATCTATTGAGTTGAAACTCAAGAGTAATGATGCATATGCATCGGCTCTTGCAAGCCTGGTAAGTCAATGTCGAAATATATGCTCACCTAACTTGTGATGCCCTTTGCAGGTCGAAGCTCGTGTACTGCTGTTTCGTGGTGATCTGAAGGACGACGCTTGTGGTCAAGTCGCAGCTTACCTTCGCTTAGGACCCAACGGTGTTGCCTCCGCTAAGGCCTTCATCGAGAACCACAGTTATCATTATTTCATGCAGTTCGGTGTTGTTAAAACCGTGTTCAACGGGTCGGACCGGAGGGGCTTAGCTTCAGCTCGTGCGCTGCGCTCTTTACCCGAGTACGTGCCCCTAATTTACAGGGGGTTGGATATCGTCGGCCGAAGGGTATAGACGGGCCGGACGAGAGAGAGAAGACTACCCGAGACTTCGTCCGGGTAGAAACTAACAAGGTACAGACTACCCGAAGGTAGAGGCGGAGGTATTTAGCCTTAGGGATATAATCCCGAGGCTCGGAGGATCGGACTAGGGTAATAATCCCAAGAGCCGAGAGGACACGAGGATTTGAACAGAGTCTAAGTTAATATTCGAACTGAGGAAATACTACGGGTTACAAAGGGTTTATATACTGTAGTGTATCCGACGGGTTTCCGGCCGAAGCGCAGTCTTCGGATCAGAGGGCTATGTAGAAAATGTACTAACGGATATGAACCGCTGCGGACGATCGAGAATGGAGCCGGAGATTAAATGAAACAGGGGGGACAAGTTAAATGAAAGGGAAATGAATAGACTAACGGACGGATCAGAATGAACCCGGACATTAACTGTCAGGATGATCCGGACACATAGGGGCAGAAAGAAGCCTATACAAATGGGGACTCAGGGAAATGAATTCTAGAACGGACCCGAGGAATCGGGTGGATCGGACCGGACGAGAAGCCTCATGTATGGGATATGACAGTATCCCCCCATTAAGGCCGAGCCCACGAGGCCAAGGCCGGATCTCCGATCCGATGATAAGAGCGCGAGAACGGATCCGGATTTTTAGCGAAAAATTGATAAAGGGTTGAGGGTCTTTGATGGGACGCCATTCCCTTTGATTCTTACCACCCACCAACTCCACTATCATGTCCCAGACCCCATCCGACTCTACCTCGGCTACCAATGCCCGGCTTGCGGCCATCCGGGCCCGGTTAAACGCAGCGCAGCAAGAGCTGGCCCAGGAGGAAGAGAGAGTACTCGCGGAAATGGAAGCCGAGCGAAAGCGTTTGGAGGAGGAGAAGCTGAAGGAGGAGGAGAGGCTGAAGGAGGAGGAGAGATTAAGGGAGGAGCAGAAGAAGAAGGACATAGAGGAGACCCGGAAGAGGCTTGCTGAGAAGTCCGCTTCGTCCGGGCCTGCAGTGAGTAGCGTATTTCGTCGGCCGATGTTTTTTGTCTGATGGACATAGGTTTCTGTTGGCTTTAAGGACGTCGGACGACCCTGTAAGCCCTGCTCCGATAAGAAGCGGGCCTGCGTTTACTCGGGCGTGTCTGCCACGGGCCGGGTGAGTGGACTTCTTTCGTCCGGATGTGAGTTTTACTGATGTTTTGAAGCCGGTCAACGCGTGTGACCACTGTCGCACTGCGAAGATGAAGTGCCATGGTGGGGCGCCACCCGCCCGGACGGATACTGACAAGGGCAAGGGTAAGAAGCGGCCCCGTGCTGCGGGGACTCCGTCTCCTAAGGGTAAGGCGAAGAGGCGTCAGAGGAGTCCGGTTCCTTCGGACGACTCTGTTGAGATCGTCCCCGGCCCCCTACCCAGCATTATCAGTGAGGAGCAGGATTTCCTGGAGTACGACGATCAGGCTTGGGTGGCGGCCGTCAACGACATGGTCGCAGAGTTGGCCCGGACCAACAGTCTTCTCGAGAGGACTGTTGAAGCGGCCGAAAGTAGCACCGGTGCCATCGGCCGGCTCCTGGAGCAACAAAGGGTCTTCCAGGCCCTCTTTCTGACTGAGATGAGGATGTTTTTCCAGAGGGAGAGGGAGTTGGAGAAGGGGCCGGA
>NW_024539448.1:0-20956 GCF_016758775.1 Suillus clintonianus | reverse complement strand
CTGCTCTAGCTGCAATCATATCAATCAGTGCTTGGTCACACAATGAAATATATAAACTAACATACCAATGATTGAAAATGAGAGGTAGGTACGAAACGATGGAGGTGATCCGGTAGAAGTGAATACCTCTGTCACAAGACAAAGCTCTTCGGCACTCTTGCTTGCGTAGCGACTAGCAGATATGATGGGCGGAGGGTTTGGCACGAGCAATCTGAGAACACGGTGCTCGGGTGGGAACATCTCAGCAATGACACCATATTTGTGAGCAAAGGTTGAGAGTTCAACGTCGTAAGCCTTCAGCTCGTCGGGAACTTGCGCACTCGAACGTCGACGTTGATTGGATGCCAAGATTTTGTTCTTCTCGCCCAGAGTCCTATTGTTATTTTTAAGTGACTGGTTTTCTAGTTGCAGACTTCGAATGATCTAACAGAAATGCACAAAATTAGAGTCACCAAATGTGAGCGAAGCAAGGCATAAACATTACCTCCATGTCTCCACCCTGCACAGAAGCCGATGACTGAGTGGTGGTTGACGAGATCCCTGCCACCGGTGCATTGTCCAAATCAGATATGTCATTGTAGTCTAACTCGGACTCCGAGTCATCATGTGCAATGGGACGTTGAGGCATCACAAGAACTGGTACAGTCAAGTACAACACAGTACGGAAAGTAATGACGGACAGACCCACCATTTATAGTCGAAAATATTTGCTGCGCAACTTGGACCGAACAACATGATGAAAGAAAACACGAGGGAAATTACATCGTGCATAGCCTTGAAATTGAAATCAGCATGCAGGTGAATGATAATATGACACGAGGCAACTTACATTTGTGGCACTATCTAGTGCTGATGGCCAAGAAGTATTGGAGAGCCGGCATGCACCATTGGGACCGATGACTGTTATTACACAACAGTCTAATAAGCGCTGTAATATTTAAAACTGAAAGATTCTGAATCAGATGTCGTGCTATTGGTTCAACATGTTTTGACCTAGAAGACTAATGATGCAGACTCACCTGCATTTGCTTGACATGATAATAAATATGCTTGGATTGTGGTCCCAATTGGTTTGAGATTAAGATTCAGAAGTTGCAATATTGAACGTTGAACTCAACCAGTGGACTTAGTGAGAAAACACGATTAAATGCTGACATAATCATGTTAACAATGCACCTTTGGTGGCAAGTAGGTATGAATGATTCAGAAGATGAAGATTAGCTTTGGTAGGACGTAATTAATATTGTAGTAGGATGATTCAGATGCACAGTCTCGAAATAAAGCCAGGCCAAGTAATGATGCTGCACGGTATAGATAGTCTTGGTATTAGTATTAATAGTCTGTAGCCGGTCCAGGTGATTCAGAAGCGACATTGAACAGAGGTAGGTTCGTGTTTTGGAATACCTGGCGATGAAGGTGCCGGTACAATATGTCAGTACAATCCTCCATACCTGGGGGCAATGCCATTCAAAATGGTGAGGAAGGGGGGTTCATTTAAATCAAAGGAAGCTCACCATGTGGTAACCAATGGTGTCGCTATCACCAAACAGCGGGCGAAGCGATGGCCCGAAGATCCCCGAGCAGTGGGAAAGCGTCAATGCTCTGTCGATGCTGCCGAGTGCATGTGGGGTACCGGAGAACCAGGGGGGGATACCTGGGGTGAGGATTGTCACGCTCCTCGAATCGGTCTCGGCTGTTATGGACTTGTGCTTACTCTCTAACTTCTATGTCTTCCTCCTTCATGCCAGCTGAAGACGCACTGCGGTGGTCAGCAGCAGCATCAGCTGCTTCTCTCAACTCTGCGTCTACATCCGCATCACCTTTGCCGTCTGCGTCTGGATCTGTGTTGGGGTCGGAGTGGGGAGAAGGAAGGTGTTGTGCTGAAAGGTGTGTGTCAACTAGGGAGTGATAAAATGGAGGATGTTTCACCCACCAGATGACACCACACCCTGTCGTCTTCGTCCAGGATCTTCATCGTCAGTAGTCTAAGTCTGTAGGGTAGCGATTACAGGCGGAGAGGGAGGGTCACGGTTCCGATCTGACTCGAGACATACTAGTTTGGATTAATACAGATAGCACGAAATGATGAACAACGATGAATCGCATGGACACAAAAAAAAGAAAAAGAAACAAAAGAGCACGAAAACAACAGTTGCAGACAGCAAGATGAGCATGGGATGAAAACATATGATTGGAGCGTGGGGTGATCGATTCGATGATTTGCATTAGATGATAGAAAGAGATTTGAGATTCGACTGGACGATAATCAATAGTGAGAGTCGCCGTAGATCCAAGACGAGGAATAACAAGACAGAGAACCAGGACGCCAGTCAAGGAAGTGCAAGCCATGTGAATGCGAAGGAAAATATCTTGCATTCATCTTTGGTGGGGGAGGAATAGCGGGTGGAGGTGCTGGTGCGATGGCAGGGACGAAGGCGTTAGGAGGTCCAGGTGTTGGTGGGGAGCCATTGTGAGCTGGTGCTATGTCATCAACTCGAGATCTGTTCATTAAAAAATGCACGCACTGATATTTGCGCTTGACCCTGGTTTCCCCTTCTTTTGGGGGGCGCCCATGACGGGAGGGGCAAAAATGTGGGTTTGATAGGTCCTGAGCTCGCCAGGTTGATCCAATGGACCCACTGGGATACCCCTGGACTAGTGGGCAGCCAACACGGCACGGGGAGACTGTGGCTGTTGGTCACGGGCATTGAGAGCGCTCCTTTCATCAGTGGCAGCGTCAAGGAGGAGGTCCTCGATGTCCTGTGAAGTAGCACGGACACTAGATGCTGCTGGATCAGGAGTGAGATTTATGAGTAGGGCGAATGCTAAGGTGATGGTTATGGTGTTGAATTTGAGGAAGTTGTTGGGGGAGGGGGTCGATATCAGGAATGCGACCGCGTGATGTAGCCTGGAGAATGTGAGGAGATAAAAAGGTAGTATGAGAGGGAACTTACGGAGAGTGGAGGCCTGTGGTCATATTCACCACGGTCATTGCGAGGTTGTTTGGAAGGTGGCTGGAGGGGTGCAATGAGATAAGATGTGTCATTGAAGCTGCCTGAGCGAGGACGGACACCACGAGTGGAGGGGGGAGCGGGGAGGGCTGGAGGGAGAGCACCAGAACTGAGGGATGAAGTGTAGTGATGGTGAGATTGATTGTATAAACGTGGGGGTTCTACAGTGATACTAGGATTCGCAGAGTAGGGGCTGTGATAGTGCTGGATTTGATTTGGGATGGGTGTCAAGACGAGATGGCCACCTGGATCTCTAAGGAATTCGATTGCGGCGAGATATTGCTGAGTTCGTCGTAAGATTCGAGAACAACGCGCCTGCGTGCTTCTGCCTCGTCTCTCTGTCTATCAGCATGGGCTACACGTGCCTCTTCTTCGATGACACGACGAGCCTCGCCTGAGAGGGAGCACCGTTGACTGTTGCAGGCCTGAAATTCAGCTAGTAGACGCGCTACTAACTTTTCGAGGTGGTTTCTTCGTGTTGCCTAGGGCTATACGAGCCTCGCCTGAGAGGGGAGCACTGTTGACGGTCACCATTCGAGCATCCAGAACATTGTGCCAATGATCAAAGGTGGCGCGAGAAACAGAGGAATAAATGTTGTGGCGAGACCTGAGTCCGAATTGGATATTTTGAGCATGCGGCGGATGACACGGGGAACTGCGATCACAACGGGGAAGGTGAGCAGGAGTGAAGCAATTGGTGGGGTTGATGATGACTCGGACACATAAAAAGCGATGACTGAGGGAACGATGGATGAGATAAAGATGAGCGAAATGTATATGGATTCAGAGATAATGGAGGAAGTAAGAATCCTGGACCAATCACTGGCTGCAGATGTCCTGCATTCGAAGGAACATATCAGTGTCAATAGTGTCAACGACTAGAAACTCGCCAGGTCTGCTGGCATCCTCTACTATCAAACAACCCCGAATAATCGAGTGAACTGAAAAAAACTCTGCGGAAGCCCTAGGCTTTGTCTTAACGCGCCAAAACTGAAAGTCTTTGTCCTTTTGAGGACGAACGCCGACCGGTCGATCATACGGGAGAACAAGCGTGACAGGATATTGAACATCCCCTACTGTGCATGTGAAAATCAACATTAGTTTGCCAAAGATGATGCCAGTGTCGGTCTGCAAGATGACGCAATTGTATTGCGGTGAGCCATGGAACATCGGAGTGCATCGAAGGTAGTCCGTGGACACTCGCCAGTCGACAAGTGACTCGAAATTGACTCTAAGGAATTGATGTTCCACGATCTAATTCAAAAGGACTCAGATATTATGTTATTTCGGAGCGTTGAACATCATCAACTCACCATGTCGCTCGCAACGAGTTGAATCCATCGTCCACCTGGAAACGGTATGCCGTTGGCAGCAAACGCATGGTTCAGAAAGTCGTTTAGCTTGATTCGAAATCTATCAAACACTGGATTACCCGGACTACCTGCCTCGATGAGTGTGAATGACATTGCCGCCCGCTTTGAACCGAGAGTGAAATGTTGGGCATCAGTAGGTTCCGTCGAGTCAACATCAATGTCATCTGAGTTGTCGGTCTCCTGGAGTGTAGTATCGGGTGATTCGGGTCGGTCTACGCTGATATTCTGAGTGTCGAGGTGATCCAACTTGTTGCGGATGTATTCCGCAATCAAGCTGTCATGATTGTATCGGAGGATCTTAAAAAAATTCATTGTTAGTCATATATATGCGAACTCAGATTCAGAAGTCACTCACCTGTTCAGCGAAGTTCTTGAAATTCGTGCGATCTTGATAGGCATCTTTCAATGGGCCGTGCATTTTTTCGTTCGGCTTGGTGCTGTAGTTTCGAGAAACACCTTTCGCCTCAATGTCGTCAAAGAGATGGGCCGAAAGGTGTTTCTTGGGGAAATTCCAGGACTTCTCGGACATCTCTGCCGTGTCCTCGATGTATTTCTGACCAAACAATTGATTTCAATGCAATGAATTAGAATTGAACTAAAAATACGTACATCCATCAATCCAGTGAATTTTGACAACGCTTCCCGGCCATTATTGATGGTATCTTCAGTATGAACCTCTAACGAAGCATACATATTGAACTCCGTGTAGCTTCGGATACAGCGGAGCATGAGATATGCCTCTGGATCTGTATCGCAGTCAAATACATTATGTGCCGCAAATACAATAAGCTAAAACAATGTGAATGACATGTTAAAATGAATGATCTAGACTCACCTTAGAGATGTCTTCATATTTCGTTCCATCGGAAAATGATACTGAAACAACCTGATCGAAGTGATTCAGGTTTCGCCAACGCGGAATTGATTGAAAGCTGACAATATAAATTAAAACCTATTAATACATAAGTACAGCGGGAAAATGACTCACAAGGTGTCAATCTGGACAGCGGCCTGTCGACCCAAACGTTCAACCCATTTCTGCAGTTCGGGCCACGTGTGATCACTGAACAATCCCTCGTCGTTGAAGTGGAGCTTGTCGTGCGATAGAGCCCTGTGAACGTCGGTGTGCTCCAGAATGCCGAATGAACTCTGAAAACGAAACAATAATATTAGACTGAGTAAGATAAAGATAAGGATAAGAGCGAGACTCACGTCGACATCGCGGAGGCTCTGGGAACTCAAGATCTGTTCTCTTGCCTCCAATGTAGAAGATTCTCGCGCTCGAGCAAGCAATGCCTTAGTTCCTGTGCATGTGCGGAGAGGAAATACCTTGAGAGTGTTTGAAAGTTCGTCGCGAGGCACTAGACAGACGGGACAAGGAAATTTGCCCATTAAACCACGAATCAATGCCATTACAGCCCTACAACAGTGAACACATTTAGATGTCAGAGATATATAATAGTTACTGGAACTAGAATACACGTACTGTTCTTCATAATCTGCAGATAGTATTAGTACAATTGAATAGAAGGCGCGAATAACATTGTCCCAGCATTTGATGGTGGAACCAAACCTGGATAGCGGTCCCAGACATTCGAGAATCTTCAGAAACGAGGCGTGCCACACTGCGTTCTTGAAGTTGACGAAAGCAGGTTTTCCAGAATGCTGCTTGTCTTCCTTTACCTGTCCTGAGTGTTAATAATGAAATCATCAGTAGTTATAAGGAAGAGTAGAGCGAACGATAGGCAGCCAACCAACAACGCGCCCTCCACCCAAGCCTTCTCCATTGCGAATCGTAATAGGAAGATTAGCACAGCGAGCGACTACGGGGTAACCTTTCGCGCGACCGAATGACGACAATTTTGCTTTGTCGGCATACAAAATGAATGCAAGAGGTTTTGCGTCTGGTGGGATTTTGGACTATATTGATATTCTGAATCAGTCAATGGTATATACTACAATGCGGACGCGATACTAATAAGAAAATGACTACCTGATACTCCCAGAACGCATTAGCGGTCCATGGTTCATGAATGAACCGAACGAACTTCTCGCCATTGAACTTTGACAGTCTTTGCGCATCGAAGACGAAGTTGGGGCCTACTTGTGGATCTTGAAGTAAATCGGTGACCCAGTCCCACAGTGAACGATGAAATAGCGGGAATGTTTGATTAACACCACGGAAGGGCACAGTAACCTCCACCTTTGTAAACTATTACATGAGAGAAGCAAAATAAGCATAGTATATACGAAGTTAGTGAATAGTACACACAGGTGTCATCTTGAATGACGCTGCATCCCACGTGTCTCTCACATCTTTGCGATTCTTGAGGGTAAAGAGCTCCATCCTGCTGCGGTGAATGAGGTGAATGAGCCGGTCCAGCTGTTCATGAGAGAGTCCGGCGTCGTGAGCGAGTTCTGCAACCTCGAAGTCGATACGTGTGCGAAACGGCTGCCAGGGCGTAGGATCTGCTTCTGGAACTGGTGGTGGGGCACCGGGACCGCTTCCATAGTCTTCGAAGTGGTACACTTTGGTGGGGACACCACTACTGGGGTGGTATTCCACTTTGATATCGTCAATTTCGTGCTGGGGTGCAGGCGATGCTGTTCCAGATGGTGGCGGATCACCTGTATAGACATAAGTTGAAAACATGATGATACAAAGAAATGACGAAAACATACCATCAGAATCGGTCCGTCCCACATCAGCATCATGTTGGTAGTCCATTTGGTTATCAAAATCAAAATCATCACCCTCCAAGCGATTGTCGATAGCTTGCGTCAATGCACGACAGGTCAGTGTTGGTGATCGAGGACAAACGAAAGTGACGGCTTACAAGATGTTGAGCCACTAATGGAAGGACGGACACCAGCAAACACACTACCCTGATGTGCCTGTTCTTGCTCTACAATTAATTAACATTAGTGTAGAATCAAAATGATGCTAGTAATATAGTAATAGACGTACCTTGACGAATGACCCTAGCAAGCTCCAAATCCTCTCTTCTTTGTTCAGAGCGCCTCTGGCAAGCCTTTTCGTGTGTTCGGAATCCTTGGCGATGAAAGGATCGGCCACAATGATCACAGGATCATTGCAAATCGGCGGGCATCTAATATGATATTGAAACTGGGACACATCAGCGTCAGATTCATCAGAGACAGTGACGAGACTTACATGAATTGTTAGTGAAGATGGGTGTAAAATCACCTCTCAAGACAGCAGATGGTGTGGCACTTTGATTGCGAAGTGCTGGAGGGTGAAGTCGGGTATACAAAGCTTGCAGAATCTGAAATATGTAAGTGATTTGAATCAGCAGACTAATGACATTTAAAAGACGCAGATCTGCCAATGAAATTATACAAATCAGAACTGTAACAAGGAGAACAGACGATACTAACGAGGGCTGAAGTTGTTGGTGAAGGGGTGTTGAGAGGATGGTGCAGTATCTGAATTAACAGCTGGCTACAGCGTTGCAATTGACGTACCGAGGGTCTAGGTCCGGCATCAATATTACAAATCAGTTACAATGATGCAACTCTGGTATAAATATTCCTAATGGGTTTTAAGAATAGAACTTAAGTTTCAATATCGTGACTCGGTATCAATACGGTTGATACCGAGTCTCACAGGCACGCTGTTGCAACCGACTTACGAAATTTCCGACAAGGTTCAGGTTGCAGGCAGTGAAGATAACAGAAAGTCAGGGAGTTGGACACTCTGGGGCCAAAGTCTGGGGCGGACTCTGGGGCCAGTGTCTGGGGCCCATCGGCAAGTCCGGCAGAGACCAGCGGAGTTTAAACATCAAACATCGCTCGATGACGAGCCTTGCAATGCACTCACCTCCCGCCTCCCGCCTGCCGCTGCCCGCCCACATGCAGCTGCCATTAGAATGCTGTATTCATGCTCCGCCTCCAGTATGCCTGATGGTTATGCCATGCCCGCCGCTGTCCTTCCTGCTCATCGTTCTTATCTGCCCCCTTCCTGTGTTGCCTGCTCGCCCGCTCCTCTTACTGCACGCCCGTGCCCGCCTCGTCATGTCTTCATTGCAGCAAAAGGATCTTGCCTTTCTGTCCAGATTCGCACTGCGCCAGTCTGCTATCGGGCTCGTCACTGACTGTGAAAGCTGTGGTGGCTCTGTCCCCATCACTATCTGCCGCAGTGACAAGAACGGCAATGAAGGCAAGCCCATGGCTATGGTATGTGCTCTCTGGCATGAGGGTTCGTCGGGGGGTATCATGTTGACCATTTTGCCAGCATCGCTCCCGGTCCTGCACATTCTACAAGTTTTTCCCTCAGCTTCTGGCACGTCCTGACATCATGGCGCTAATCCCTTATGGATCACCGACTCTTGCATGTTCACAGCCAACAGCATCTACCTCCTCGAGTGACGCCTTTTCAACCACATTCCCTTCCACTCAACCTTCGACTTCTTCTCATCCTCAGCAGAATAACAAGAAGCCGAGGAAGCGGGGGGGCCGATGTATAGGCCCTTTTTGCCGCAGAGCCAGTGCACTGCGGTGTCCGCAAGGGATGTGCCTCAGCCATTGCACGGACAGTGGAGGATGTCCGATTCATGGCATGGAGGCACATAATCAGCGCGTGGACGTACAACCAGTGGACGACAATAGTGTGTTTTACCTCGAGGATGCTGAGACTCGCGAACCTGTCTTTGACACCGACGACACGGAAACGGGTTATGGATATCGTGATCTTCAACAGGCACTCGAAGCATCAATGACTGCCACTGGTGGACATCCAGCTCCCTTTGCATCGTTTCATGACCTCCTCACAGCTCCGAACCCATCTCAGCTACCTGCACCATCTCCCACGCAAACACCATCACGCATATGTACACCACCACCATCATTTTTCCCACCTCAACAGAGGGATGACACTGTGTTGACTACGCGAGCGTTCCCGGTACATAAGCTTTCCAAGGCCCCTCGGGTGACAGATCAACTTGACCCTTTATGGGCTGGTGATCTTAACGCGCGCGCGCAGGAGGAAATCTCAAGCAAGATGGTCTCTGAACGTCGCAAGGAGATGGAACGTGCGGCAAAACAGCGGTTTGTGCTGTACTGGTTTGATGCGGTACGTCTGTCTTTATTTGATTGAGCTGTACTCAATGCGAGTTTTTAGGACGATGCACCAGTAATCATGCAGTGGGTTACGCACTGCCCCTTCTTTCCTCAATACCAGCTCTCGGATGATCCTACCCTTCTTCAATCCCTTGGCGACGATATCCAGAAGATCGACGTCTTTGAGGCGAGCTTTATGCGGTGGATCCCATCAGTGCTTACGCACACGTTCACGCTCGACTCAGGATGCCACGTATTCATCCGACGTCACAGTGTCACCGAGTGCGCTGATTTCGATGGGCTCTTCAAGTCCTCGAAGCTTTTGAATCGCCCCTCCCATGCACGGTTCAACATCAAAGGTGAGCGAGATGGTGTACGCTGGAAGAAGAAGCAGCCGCAGACAGCATCGTCTGATGTCGAGATTGTGGACGACGTGCAGCTCACGCCAAAGCGCTCGTTGGGCAAGCGCCGCTGGAATCCCAGCCCCGGGCAGGAGACACCCACCCCAACACGAGCACGTTTCGACCTGCAGGAAGATGATTTCAACTATCGTCGTGCTACTTCGCTGTCGCTGACACCCCCTTATCTTCCAACTCAATCACAGTCCTATGCAGACCTCGAGGGAGATGATTTTGACTCTCGTCGTGCTACTTCATTATCACCAACACCCCCGCTCATCACCACCACACCCCCGCTCATCACCACCAAGCCCACATCGCAACCGGCTCACCAGGCAGATGATTTTGACTCTCGTCGTGCTGCTTCGTTGTCGCCAACACCCCCGCTCGTCACCACCAAGCCCACATCGCAACCAGCTCACCCTTCGAAGATCCAGCAGCCCGCTCCACCATCCATCATTCCTGTGCATGTTCCGGTATACAATCCTGCCAAGCGGCAAGGCTGGCCGCACGCCATGTACACACTTGATATGACTGTAGGCTTTCAACAGATGGACAATGTGAACCTCCGTGTTCACTATAGTCAGGAACAACTTTTCAGTCTTGTCTTTGGTGGTGCCCCATTCGTTCGTGCAACATATCACCAGAACCGGAAGGCTTGGCGCGAGACGGAGATGACCATCCTCGAGATGCACAAGCGAGCGGGACGGACACCGGATGGCCTGTGGTCAAACTATCTTGCTGCGCGGCGCCTTGCCTTAGGTGAGGTGAGCAAGAAACATAGTGGGCGGAAGTAGTTACTCAGTCACCTGTCCTCACTCCCTCTGTCTTTTACTCACTCGTTTATTTGTCCGGTCCTTGATTTGTTCTACATACTCTATCTTCTACTCACTTGTGTATTTGTCTTGCCAATTGATTTGTTTGTTCTGTCATGCTATGCTGCGCGTTTTTTCCATGTGTGATGAGACAAGAGCTGGAGTACTAGTTACATCAAGATAGAATAACAGGTGGATGGTGGGGAAGCTTTCCTTGTACGTGAAGGGCTGCTACAGTCATACGGTTTCGACGAAGGATCATCTCATCAAGAAAAAAATCATACTTCACTGGTGTCATCTCTCGACAGATGTTATGAAAACCGCCAAACCAAACGTTCGTTTGCTCCGCGATCGACGAGTTAAAATAGTACTTCCCATCCTCGTCAACAAGCTCAGGGTAGGCCCTCATGTCACAGCGCTCACGACAGAACACGTCACTAGCCTTATGCTTGGTCTTGTGATGGAAGGCGTCAACGCACATTCCCATTCCCTCGAAGAATGTGATTTTACGACTCTCAACTTCACGCAACGCGTTGCAGTTGGAGTCGTAGATCATGTGTTGTGGCTTACGTGCACGCGGAAGGGAGAACATTTTCTCGACCATAATCTTAGGATGACGAGTGAGCATGAGTCCTCCAACAGTGAGACGAACCTACCAGCACATTCGAGACGGCCTCATGATGGTACATTGTACCACGACCGGAGATGATCCCACAAGGCCGAACAACAAGCTGCTCGTTGTTTGTGCGCTGACGACGGAAGATAGCCTTCAGTTTGGGTTGCAGGTCCTTGGCGCTACACCCGTCAACATCCGTTGAGGGGACATGATGATCCGAGACTCCAGTCGAAGTCGTTATAGGTGCCTGGCGAAAACGTATAGCACCAGAGGCGTTGTCGTGCTCGTACCATTCTTCGACGTCTTGAAGAGGGATGTCCTCGTCCGTTGGAATAGTGGGCAGGTTAGAAACGTGGGTGGCGATAGCATCGTTCAACTTCGCAATTTTTTGACGTTGGGTTTTGGTCTTCCCGCTGTGCGTCGATTCGTTGTTGGCGGCTTCCATGCGAAGATGGACTGGATCGTCGCAGGCCTTGCGATTCTTGCCTGTCTCGGTATTGACTGCAACAGGCTGATCACAGCCATCGACAGCACAAACGGTCTCGAGTCGACAATGCTCTGCACAATATCGATGTCGATTGTTGTCGAGAGGGTTTTTGCACCACGGGATAGCACAGCAGGGGCGTCCAACCGTCACACCATCAGTGACAATAACTTCGGTTCGGCGAAGCGCACCATCTGGTGACTCGAAGATGCGCATGCATCCAAAGCAAGCGTGGGGGAGCTCGTCTTGACCTCGCAGAATGATGCGATTGTTGCGTGCGTACATAGCCTTTGTGAACCGGTTTTTTTGATCACCGTCGTGAGCCACAACAAGTGATTCGTCCCGTTGATGATGATCGTCGAGCAGGGCGAGCAGCGTGAAGCAGTCCCAGACTTGCTCTGTCGTCAGAGCACTGCCAAATTGCCACTGATCGGCGCCGTCGTTGCGAAGGTCGCGACGGGCCTGGGCAACTGCATACAGGCTGGCGCAATTGGTGGCTGAAACGCTAAAGGGAGCCACTATCAAGTAATAGCAGAACGAGAAACAAACAGAGGGACGTACGTGATCTGCATCAAATCCATCCACTGCATAGCAAGCTGCAGCTCGACAAACTGATGGTCGGAGACTTGAATGAACTGCGGTATCCCTTGGTAGTATGTTCGAAGCGTGCCTTTAACGCTATAGTTGGCCTGATAATTCGTGTTGCAAGCTTTATCAATGTTAGCAATCAGGGTGAGCTTCAGCGAGTACGATGGACTTACATCGGCACCTCAGGTGTACTGTCCAGCCAGGCTTCGCCCCTTCACCATGAGTGAATAAAACGATGCGACGTGGCTCTTCCTTCTTCAGCAGCGTTCCACGCTGCCATGCAATGCACTCGTGGTTCATACAAATCTTGACGGGAGGGTATAAGACATGTTTGGCTGTTGGTCGTGTCAGAACGATTAAGAAAAGCAACAAAAACTTACTGAGTCCTAGCTCATGGCCATAGATCTTGAATGCAGCCTCATCGTCTGTGCTTGCCTCGGCGCTACTTGGCAGCTCCCACACAATATCCTTTGTGAAAGACCACAGGACATCAACTACATCTGGCGGCATGTCCAGAGAGGCCGCAAGGAAGCACGTCACACTTGGTGGGAGAACGTTGGGTGCGCAGAAGATAGAGACGTCATATGGCTGTGGTTGGAGGATGTCCTCCTTGAGTATGCTAGCACGGCGAAGGAAGGTGGCAAAGTTGTTGAATGAGAGGTGGGCTAGTGGTGGATGTTCTCGTATCGAGGCAAACAGTTGACTGATGTCGGGTGGGGTTGCAGCCGACATCGATGGCGCTGGCATTGATAGAGGTGTCGCACTATCTATTATCGATGAGAGGCACGCTGGCTGACATCATAATACCACCGTCCATTTGCTTACGTGGTATGTCAGCCGCAACATATTAAAGCTCCGACTGAAACAACCATGCGCCCCAGACTCTGGCCCCAGAGTCCGCCCCAGACTTTGGCCCCAGAGTGTCCAATTCCTGGATGCCCTCGAAGATAATTGATCGGGCTTTCTCAAGGCCTGCTCATTTTAATTTTCATTACTGAACTCGAGAAAGACTCTGATCCAGATCAACGTGAGCATCGATAGTTCTTTACTCGCAAGCCGCATTCATCACAAGTGACAACACCCAATTATACAAACTCTCCCTCCAATTTTCACACTGACTCGCTAGTATCTATAAGCCCCCTCGCCCACCCCCACACCACTAATTCTGGCGCCGACGACGTAACGGAAATGACATCCACCCTGTACGACCTCGTATGCCCGATCCCTCCTCCAATGCTACGCGCATATACCCTCGCACACCTCCACCCCATATCAATATCCATACCAAAAGTACTACACCCATTCCTTCCATACCCCTTCTCCGCCACCAAAACTCCATCGCGTATGCTGTCACGCCTCCTTTGAACTTCCAAACACTGGCACGTCTTGCCACATCCTACATGTCGGTTAGCACCCCTCGTTGATCGTGCTGCGTATGAGAGACACTATGCCGCTGCTGTGTGGAATGTCGAAGGGATTGTGGATATGGGTCCTCCGGATGAGTGGTGCTATTATGGGAGATGCACGGTGAGTAGGTTTCTCGTTTGTTTGAGTGCCAAGGCTGGTCCAAGGTACAGACAGATATATAACGCGCGCACTTCTGTGCAGATTCGGCCGTCCACACCGACAGGATAGTCCTGTGGCCGTAAATGGAAGAAGAGCGTATTCATCTCCAGCGGTTACCTGAGCGTGATCACAAGGATGAAATACACAGGTAATTAAAGGCATTCACGAAAGTAAGTCAGTCACTCACACTGCCCTCAACAGCATCAGCAGCTACTAGTACTAAGTGCTTACAAGGCTACCCCATCCACATGCACGCTCTCCCAAACCTGGATCATCCCATTCTGAAGTCCCACTCACGCACATGAGCACCATCCATTCCAACTTCGAATTCTTGGCATCAGCATACTGTCTGCCATCGAATTTCGCGCACACCGATAACAGGACTTGTGCATGGTGCACCACATACAGCTTGTCAACGCGACATCCACCAGTTGACGAAAAGTGAATATTACCAAGGTCAGTCTGTCTGTATCACTGGCGACTGGATGAAACAATTGGAGGCCGCCGTGGTGTGATTGATTTTTTTGTCGCGTTTTAGACTTCTTTTCGTGTTGATGTCTTTTTCTAGTGTGGCCGAGACTAGCCATCTCAGAACCTAGGCTTAACCATTCAAGGGAATCTCCTTGTTTCAGCATGCAGCTGACAATACTCAGTCCGTCTCATTGTCAATCTTTGCTCGGTGCTGACGTTTATGCACAGCGTAACGACTCCCCAAATATATCTTGCTGTGTCCAAACACGGACGTAAGTGAAGGTGCATGCCGGGACCTCTCGCATGCAGCTGGGCCATACCGCATACGACTACTGTAGTATTCTTTCAATATATTTAACATTTCCCCCAGAACTTGCGTCATTGATGAACCTTCATTTTAGTCAGAGCCGCATTGAAATCATTCAACAGCTCTCGGACGAACAAGGCGTAAAATATGATGGAAAGAGAAATCAAACGGGTCATCTGCTGTTGACGTCAGGAAATGTGCATTAAATACCGTGCTGATCGACAGTAGGGGGCGCAATACAACATGTCCATATAGGCAATACCTGTACAATACCCGTCCCTGTACATACCACGTATTGAGGTGTAGCAGGCCGCGAGGATAATCGCAGGGCGGCTGAGCACAATCTGAGAGCCAAGAAATGCCAGGTGTAGGTACACGAAGGTAAGGACAAAACATGTTATAAAAGCTACAGGTACAATGCGAGACTCGACAGATTAAATGCTCAATGAATGATGTATTCACTAAGAGGACTGTGCCTCTAGGTGTTCGTCAATCATCACAAGGCGAGATGGTCCTGCCTCTGGTTGAGATAGACTAGCCATTGGTTTCAATTCAATCTCTTCATGCTGGACCCTACCAGATTGAATGAGCAAGAAAGCGAGTAAACAAATAGGTTTATGATACCTGTGGGGACGCACAGCGACGCGATTGAGAATATCAACACTGTTCACATGGCGAGATGGTCCTGCCCTCGGCTGTGATCCGCTAGCCGCTGTTTTCAATCCATTATCTTCGTCCTGGACCCTACCAGATCGAATTAGTGAGCAAAAGAGTGAACATATATGTATACAATACCTGGGATGAGGCACAGCGACTCGATTGAGAATATCGACATTGTTCACAAGGCGAGATGGTCCTGCCCTTGGTTGTGACTGACCAGCAGCTGTTTCCAATGCAATGTCTTCATCCTGGACCCTACCAGATTGAATTAGTGAACAATTGAGTGAACGAGTAAGTGTATTGTACCTCCTTGGATGAGGTACAGCGACTCGATTGAGAATATTGTCGTTTTTCGCAAGGCGAGATGGTCCTGCCCCCGGTTGTTGCTGGCTAGCCACCGTTTTTAATCCAACCCCTTGGTCCTGGGCCCTACCAGACTACATTAGTAAGTAATGAAGTGAATAAATAAGTGTATTATACCTGGCATGAGGCATAGCGACTCGATTGAGAATATCTTCCTCCTCGTCATCGTCATCGTCGAGATCGTCATCATAGACTGGCCGTGGAACCTGCATCTTCTCCTTTTTCTGGAACCAGCTAAGGCAGAAGAAGACAACATATTGTCTTTTCCCGTCGTCCACACCAACAACATCGCCCTAGAAAATTACACGGTCAGGTCTCACGAACGCAACAGAATTGTAGATAACGAACGTATGTAGCTTGTCCGAGAGGAACATCGACGACTTCTACAGGTTTCCGTTTTGGTTCACGCGCCGTTTTCTTTCCCTTGTCTGATGAGAACCGTATGGAATTAAAAAAGGACCTGACGTTGGGCAAGGGAGTTGACGAAGAGCGTTCTGTGTGAAGGCGATTGGGAGGCAAGGGCGATGTAGCACGGAACTGAAGCACGAGTGTCCAGTCAACTGAAAAAGGAGCAAGAAAAGGGGACGTACATCTACAGGACCCCGAGTCTGACTGTTCTGAACAGCCGGAACTGCATTCGTGCGAGAAGAGAAGGGAAGAAGTTTTCGGAGGCGCAGGAAAATTGGTTGCTGCGGGTTGATTGAAGAATGTGGTCTCTGCGACATAGGTATGGCAGGTATTGGTGGTCTGCGGCGCACAGCAGGAGGACGACGAGTTGCATGAGACTGCAATGATGGTGATGGATGAGCAGTGTGACGAGAAAACAAATGAGGTGCGTACTCTTAGTACATCAGCGGTGGTTGACTTGCTTTGTGGACTGGTCTGTAAGGGAATGTTAGCACACGGATAGTAGATGTTTGCGGGGAATGCGCACACGGGCCTGAGCAAGGATGTCGGGTGGAATGTTGCATATGTGGATCTCGTTGTGAATGTAACCAAGTTGGCGCGAGTCGGGTGAGAGGACAAGGGCACGGGTCCGATGATGTTGAACGTCGAAGGAAGCGAGGAGTTTGCGGGACTCAAAGGCCCAGAGCTTGATGGTGTAGTCGTCTGAAGTGCTAGCAAGGAGAGTGCAGTCGGATGAAAGTGCTAGACCGGTGACAACCTTGGTGTGCCCTTCGAAGGGAGTTCCGATAGTCTCCAATGTCGATGCGTCGAACTCGTAGATCATCTCGGCATAGCCATCTGTGAAGGTGAATGGGGCCAAGATGTTTTTGTTTTTGTTTGTCCAGAAAATTGGTGCATGCGAGTTTACTATGTAACCCTCCACCATCTCTTTCCTGCGGCTGGCATCCAATTTCTGTGTTTGGACATCCCAGACCTCAAGGCACGTCCCGCTATCAAACTTCATTGCGAGCTTCTTAGAATCCATCGAGAATCGAACTGCGCCCAGCCAATCATCGATGGCAGTGTCAAATGGACCGGCCACGAGTTGGCCGGTGTCCAAGCTCCATATCCGTACTGTCCGATCCATGGCCCCACTCGCCAGCAGTGTGCCGTCCGCGGAGATATCAATACAGTCGATCCTCCTTGAGTGGCCTTTGAATTCTTTTACAATCCCCGTCTCAACTTCACAGGCTTTCAGTTCCCCGGTGTCGTCATCTCCACCTGCAGTCACAACCCATCGACCATCCCTTGATACTGCAACTGCCAATACCTCCTTCTTCCAAACATCCCGAGCTTCCTCAATCTCCCTACCCGCCTTCAGATCCCATTGCCGAACGGTGTCATCATGACATGTGCTGATCATTCGCTGGCCGTCAGGAAAGTATGATATGGATCCAAAGCCGAAGTCCTGTCCATGACTCTTCAAAGTCGTTACCGGTTTAAGAATTGATTTTGTGGCAGTTGCCTTCGCCGATGTAGAAGCCATGGCTGCGTCTCTGCGAGCGAAATCGTTGAGTAGTCAATCGCGGGAGAGGTATTCTCTGGATGCGTTTGCAGGCGCGGTGAGCTCTCCTCGTGTGCTGTAGGCCTGACGTTGATGGTCGTTTTGAAGATTCCCAACTCTAGCGCTTGAGAGTACTTTGCTACTAGTAGAACTGATCGTCAGTTCTTCCGTGCCAGAACTTTAGATAGAGAGTTGACATTACCAAGCGGGCCCTGATAGTCTATAGAGAGGGAAGAGTTCTACAATATTGATGAGAGCATGGCTGTCGCCCTTTTCATATCCACGTGCTCGAGCGTCAATCTCTTGAGTATTTCCCACCCGCCAGTCTTTCTGTGTACTTGTAAGCTTGGGCGTTATCTTAATGGCTAAAAATGTTTGATATGCTGTTGTATTTGACGCTTGACACTCAACGTTCTTCGTGGCAGTTTAATTCGCTTTGGACTCCTGCAGATGCATGAATCATTCTCATGAACATTGCACAGAGCCAGCATGTAGCCCACCTTTCCTCATTTCATAGTCTCAATCGTTCTCTCATTCCAGACTTTCACCTCCCCGGCGCCACTCGCCAACTCACAACCTTTCGCCATCGACCATTTTTGCTTTGATCCCTTCACCGTTGAATTCACAGTGTTCCGAGCTTTGAATTTCTCTCAGACCGATACTAAAATAAATAAAAAAGTATCTATTCATAAAAGGTCGAGCGTGATCAAAGCGTTGGCGTGTAACAACCATCACCTGTGACCCGCACTCTAAGGCCACTTTGCAAAGCCTGACGCACGTTGAGGGCACTACATGATGCTGATGGCAGAGATGTATAATCATACGGGCAGAATCTTATGACCGCAGCGCTGACATTAGCAGAACGCTCCGCATGAACTTTGCCATCGATTGAGCTCTCGGCTTGTGCGAATGGGACCCTGTTTCTTGTGGCGTTGTTATACTATCAATGAATCGATATATCTAGTCTCCTGCAGTCGCTGATACTGGGATGCAGCCTCTCAAGTACTCTCACAGAGAAGATGCAACTCCTGATTCGTTCTGCAAAGAGACTGGTCAGACATGGGTGAGTGCAATGGGACAGAACAGAGAAATATACGGTGTACAAGTTAATCGTGGTCGATGGCAATAGTTCTCTGAGCATGCTAGTTTCTGATGACCTGGAGTCAACAGAGAGTTACTTGAGAGGGTGTCTGCGTTGGGCTTCGTGAACGCCGGGGAGTTGGGTATTTTTCGCGTGTGTAGACGCTCACATCACACCTGAACTTGCTAGGGCCAGGACAACACGTGGCGCGACCACTTGGATTGACCTGCTTGTTAGCAGCAAATCAACCAGGAAGGTGGATGAAAAGAGATAGAATGGCACCGAATCAGAACTGTCACACTGTTAACCAGGTGCGGATGGCGGGCTGTGCATCAGCATCCCCTCAACCCACCGATGCCAGAACGACGGCTTGAGACATGCCTGATCACTAGGCTGTGTGCAAAGACGGGGCGATTAACGCAGCATGCTCGAGGACCGCCAAATGAGAATGCCCTGATAACACCCACAATCAGCCTGGTATCACAGCATCTCGCCCGTCTCATATATGGTGTAATTCACCTAATATAACAGCACTTATCAATAGCATAACGACGAGGAAGAGAAGTAGGAACCGTAATTTGGGAATCGATTACTCGAGAGGGCGTCCGCGTCGTGCACAGATATGCATCGTGGGCACTGGCGAGTTGGACCGCGAGCATTGTTTGGAAAATGCACAGTGCTATGATTCAACATACCAGTGACACCAGCCTCAGAACGAGCGGGGTACGTGAGCACCCAGATACACTTTCAATATTCCCCAACAGCTGTTAGGCATGACTAGCATGACTTGTCAGCGATGGCATTGGCGGGCAGAGAAGGAACGTGCATATGCAGAAACAGCATAGCGACGCATGCAGGGAGGCGGATGAATTTATCGTCACTTATGATGTAAAGCGAGAGAGCGAGCATCATGTAGTTGTGCTAGAAAAAATGTTTCAGCCCATCGATGATAGAAAGCAGAGACAAAACTGTATTTGTTGTTGTTTGGTACGCATGTCGGAAATTTCGTAAGTCGGTTGCAACAGCGTGCCTGTGAGACTCGGTATCAACCGTATTGATACCGAGTCACGATATTGAAACTTAAGTTCTATTCTTAAAACCCATTAGGAATATTTATACCAGAGTTGCATCATTGTAACTGATTTGTAATATTGATGCCGGACCTAGACCCTCGGTACGTCAATTGCAACGCTGTAGCCAGCTGTTAATTCAGATACTGCACCATCCTCTCAACACCCCTTCACCAACAACTTCAGCCCTCGTTAGTATCGTCTGTTCTCCTTGTTACAGTTCTGATTTGTATAATTTCATTGGCAGATCTGCGTCTTTTAAATGTCATTAGTCTGCTGATTCAAATCACTTACATATTTCAGATTCTGCAAGCTTTGTATACCCGACTTCACCCTCCAGCACTTCGCAATCAAAGTGCCACACCATCTGCTGTCTTGAGAGGTGATTTTGCACCCATCTTCACTAACAATTCATGTAAGTCTCGTCACTGTCTCTGATGAATCTGACGCTGATGTGTCCCAGTTTCAATATCATATTAGATGCCCGCCGATTTGCAATGATCCTGTGATCATTGTGGCCGATCCTTTCATCGCCAAGGATTCCGAACACACGAAAAGGCTTGCCAGAGGCGCTCTGAACAAAGAAGAGAGGATTTGGAGCTTGCTAGGGTCATTCGTCAAGGTACGTCTATTACTATATTACTAGCATCATTTTGATTCTACACTAATGTTAATTAATTGTAGAGCAAGAACAGGCACATCAGGGTAGTGTGTTTGCTGGTGTCCGTCCTTCCATTAGTGGCTCAACATCTTGTAAGCCGTCACTTTCGTTTGTCCTCGATCACCAACACTGACCTGTCGTGCATTGACGCAAGCTATCGACAATCGCTTGGAGGGTGATGATTTTGATTTTGATAACCAAATGGACTACCAACATGATGCTGATGTGGGACGGACCGATTCTGATGGTATGTTTTCGTCATTTCTTTGTATCATCATGTTTTCAACTTATGTCTATACAGGTGATCCGCCACCATCTGGAACAGCATCGCCTGCACCCCAGCACGAAATTGACGATATCAAAGTGGAATACCACCCCAGTAGTGGTGTCCCCACCAAAGTGTACCACTTCGAAGACTATGGAAGCGGTCCCGGTGCCCCACCACCAGTTCCAGAAGCAGAT
>NW_024539447.1:0-21070 GCF_016758775.1 Suillus clintonianus | reverse complement strand
GCACGAGGTCGCATAGTGCTACTTACATATTATCTCCCTCCGACTTCGCGTACATATGCGCCTGCTTATACGGTTCCGGTTTCTTACGGACTCTGTTATATACTACGTCGCAGACTCGTATGGACGGCACTTTCCTACATTCCCTCTCTGGTTGTGTGTTGCGGAGTCACTAGCTTAGTCTTACCTTGTCTTTCCTTGCTTGAGCAATTATCTGTTTGCCCTCTCATCCCGTGCGAACGCTCGCATCGTCATCGACAGTTGGCTATTGCTAGACTCAGTTGAGTTCACTCGCAAGACAGTCCCGTTGCGTCCTGCATATACCTGGTACCTTACCGTTTTACCTGTTTACCGTCCTGATACCTGGTACCTTCCCTGTCTCGCATACCTGGTATTCCCTAGACTTCGCATCCGCATACTCCGCATCCCCGCGCATCCGCACCCTTCTACGCATCCTCCCGCAAGCAGCTGTTCTGTCTCCAGCGCATCACTTCCTCCTTCACTGTTCCCCTCGCTCATACTTGAGGAACTGCTCCGAGCTATCCCCTTGGGTCGATTACTATTCTCGCACCCAGCAGGATCGGTACGCTATCACTATAGCGGACTTCTACGATTTCTCCCACAACTGGAGCCCACCGCGAGGGGATTATAGCCGAGAAAGTTGGAAGATCGCTGAGACAAACACCGGCCCGCATTGCGAAGCAGAAACTAGCATCTATTAGCCTCGACCAAGAAAGCTTCTTCGCGCCAATCCCAGAAGAAGAGGACCATCCACAACCCGGACCATCGAGATCGCATCCGCAATCTCAATCCTCAGACGACGAACCTCTGCGTCTCACCCCGGACTCTCCGCTTTCAGAAGAAGAGAAAGATACTGTAGACGAGCTACTTCCGTTTTTCCCCGGATCATTCAACTTCCCCACAGACAAGCCATCCCACGCACTAGACACTCCTCTACCGCTACCTCCCTTACCTCATCTAGTAATCCTACCCGTGCTCATACACCCGAACTTCCGCGCTTAACGCTACCCGTTATCTCCTTACCTCTTTCATCTCCTCGTAATCGCTTAGAATCCCTTCCCCATTTCGCTCCTTCTCCGCAGAAGCTACCCACGATATCCCTTCTGATTCCGTCTGTTCCGCGTATCCCTATTCCTCCCGTAGTACCTATTACCATCGTCCCAGTACCTTCCGCTCCTACCGCAACCATGTCGACTAACACTTTCAGGATGCCTCTCAGGGGTACGGACAAGGCACCCAAGTTCGAAGGCGCTCCAGACAAGCTCCTGGAATTCATCGAAGATGTCAATGAGCTCGCAGATTTGGCCCAGGTAGTTGATGCCGCGCGTATCAAAGCGGCGATGCGATATGCATCCTCAGAAGAATCGGAGACTTGGGCACTACTCGACGAGGCCGCAGGTAATGATTGGGACAAGTTCATCAAAGCTGTCAAAGCATTGTATCCGGGTTGCGAAGGCGATAGACGCTTCACCCGCGCTGACCTTACACAGTTATCCGCAGAGCATCCCGTCTGCCTATCAATTCGCAAGCGGAACTCGGGGTATACTACCGGAAGTTCTTCAAGATATCCAAGTTCCTACTCACGAACAAGAAGCTGTCGGAACTCGAACGCGACCAACTTTCCAAGATGGATTCCATGCAGACGTAGGCGCCCACCTCAGACATCGACTCAGTATACTGCACACCAACCTACACCCCGGAGAACGTACCCAATCGACAAAGTCTACGAGGCCGCAGTATTCTGCTACCAGGAACATCCGCAGTATCGATTCCAGCACCAGCGCAACCATCCGCTCGCACTTCATATGCACCTCAACCACAGCAATATGTTCCGTCCACGCAACCACGCCCGCAACCAAGCCCAGGAGTGGTAGTCAAACAGGAGTATACGAGCAGAGAGCCCAAGGCCCATGCCATTTCTGCGGAGGAGCTGACCACTACCAACGATGGTGCAGGACACGCGACCAGTATATTCGCGACGGCAAGTGTGGAGAAGATGAAGGAGGACGACTTGTGATGTCCGATGGTAGAGGTATTCCAGGACATCGGGACAGCGGCACTTACCAGGAGCGCATCGATCGCTTCCTATCGCAGACCCCCGCAACCGGTGCCAATGCAACCGTGATCGCAGGGCTATACTGTCGTGCTCAACCAAGGATACAAGTAGAGACTGACATCGACGCATCAGCGTACTCGCTCACGCGCGCCACGGAAGAGGCAGAGCCTGATGAGGAACTCAAGAAGTTAGAAGACGCAGCTATCGCAGCCTGTACGGCGTATGCTAACACCCGGGCACGCAAGTCAGACCCGAAGGGTAAGAACGTCCGTTTTGAAGGAGTAGAGCTACCCACGCATCCCAAACCGGGCCCTCATCCAGAATAGCGCCAACTGAAGAGATTGTATCGCCTCAGGTCAAGGAAGCTACCACCAGGCCAGCACCTAATCCTGCGACAGTTCCAAAAGCCACCGCTACTACGGGAAACGCTGCTGCTTCATTGTCCACGCCCGCGACTAACACTAACCCCTCCGCGAAGTTTAGGTACGGGTTCCCATTGGAGGACAAGCACGCGGAAAAGCGAGTCGTGGACCGCATGCTAGACTCAAACGTCAATGTGCCCATACGGGAACTGATGGCAGTCTCACCCGACATCCGCAAGGTATTCAGGGACCTCATCACCCCGAAGCGAGTCATGGAAGGTATGGTATCGGTCAACGAGTTGACCTCGCGTTCCGAGATCGAAGCATTCGTACGAAAGTATGATCACTGTCTCCCGCGAGCAGATGACGGGCGCATCGTATCTGAACATTTCGAAGCGTTGCGATGTATCAAAGCGACCTTGAAGGGAGGGCGGGTTCTTTCTTGCATCCTAGACCAGGGCGCTGAATGCATCGTGATGCCAAGGAGAGTATGGAAAAGCCTCGGATCGGAAGTACTGCGTTCGGATCACAAGCTAACCATGGAATCGGTCAATACTTCCACAGATTGCACGCTCGGTGTCATCGAAAACCTTGCGTTAGATTTCGGTACAGGAGAAATGTGGTTCCAAGTACAGGTAATCGAATCCGCACACTTCGACATACTCCTCGGCCGACCATTCTTCACGCTTACGAGCTGCCGTACCGAAGACCTTCCCAACGGAGAACAGGACATTACGCTTACGGATCCTAACAGTCGCAAGGAAATTCGCATCGCCACGGAATCTTGGGTCAAGTTCTGCCCTGGATGCAAACAAGACGAGGCCTGCTCAGACCATCCGCGACGACAGGGTTTTTAAGGGTCGATGATCCGCCATCACGGCGAGGAGATTCCGATAACTCGCAATTGTCACCTGCATCATTTGTATCATCATCCGCACAGCTAACCCGACCCCAATCGCCCGTTGAGAGCGACGTACATTCATTCGTCGAACCTGACCTGTATACTCACCTTGTCTCCACTTGCTCCCCGGTAAACATAGAGTCCACTAATGCGTTCGGATCTGTATATTTCTTCGACCCTGCAAGACGCGCATTGGTCTACAAACCGGTAGCGAAGAAAGTACGCACGGTACAGACCTCCATGCCCGCAGAATATCGCATCACCAGGCAACTGCCAGATGATCCCTTGGGAGGTTTAACCGCGTTACCTACTCACCCACCCGAATTCCTTCCAGGCACTCGCTTCACGCAAGAACGCGCAGAAAAACTCAACCTCGACCCAGCGAATTGGCTATGGCCAGAGGAGCTGAAGTTAATTAGGTGGTTAGTATTAACGCACGAACTCGCTTTCGCATGGGACGCATCGGAAAGAGGACGGCTTAACGAGGCATACTTTCCGCCTTACAAGATTCCGACGATTCCACATACGCCATGGTCACAACGCAACATCCCAATACCGCCTTCGACACTCAATGAAGTAATCCGGATCATAAAGGAGAAGATCGACTCAGGAGTCTACGAGCCGTCCACCGCAGCTTACCGCTCGCGATGGTTCTGCGTCACGAAGAAGGATGGGAAATCCCTGCGTTTGGTCCACGACCTGCAACCGTTGAACAAGGTTACTATACGAGACTCATCCTTGCCCCCATTCGTCGAACATCTAGCAGAATCGTTTGCCGGGTATGCGGTCTATGGTATGATGGACCTTTACTCGGGGTATGACCAACGCGCCCTGCACGAAGAATCTCGTGACCTCACCACCTTCGGCACGCCATTAGGTCCGCATCGTCTGACTACACTACCGCAAGGTCACGCAAATGCAGTCCAAGTATACCAAGGTGATACCGCATTTATCCTGCAGCACGAGATCCCAGACCACACGTCTCCATTCATTGACGATGTACCTGTCAAATCCGTGCGGACTCGGTACCAGAGATCTGACGGATCTTATGAAACGATTCCTGAGAACCCGGGGATACGACGATTCATATGGGAACATTGCATTGTCGTCAACCGAATATTACAGAGACTGGAAAATGTAGGTGCAACCGTCTCCGCAACCAAGTTCGTATTGGCAGCACCTACCACAATCATCGTTGGGCACAAATGCACATTCGAAGGAAGAGTACCAGAGGATTCCAAGGTTCAGAAGATACGCGACTGGCCGCAATGCCGCAATGTCTCACAAGTGCGAGGATTCCTAGGCACCTGCGGAGTCTTACGCATCTTCATACGCAATTTCGCGAAGATCGCAAGGCCACTCGTCAATCTTACGCGGAAGGAGGCAACATTTGAATTCGGAGAAGAGGAACAGATCGCCATGCAAACCCTCAAGGACTTAGTTGCAGAGTCTCCCGCACTGCGCCAAATTGATTATGAATGCGGTAGGGAAGTCATCCTTGCAGTTGACACTTCGTCGATTGCAATCGGATTCATTCTCCTGCAACTCGGGGACGATGGTAAACGATACCCAAATCGCTTCGGATCGATATCACTCACGGAGGTCGAGAGTCGCTATTCGCAGGCCAAACTGGAGTTGTACGGATTATTCCGTGCACTTCGCGCAGTCCGCGTTTTCATATTTGGAGTTACTAACCTCACGGTCGAGGTAGATGCCAAGTACATCAAAGGCATGATTAACAACCCGGATCTGCAACCAAATGCGACGATCAATAGATGGATCGCAGGTATCTTGTTATTTTCGTTTAATCTCGTACATGTACCCGCTTCAAAGCACGCTGGGGTAGACGGACTCTCAAGGAGACCACCTGCGGACGAGGATCCAGAAGAACATGATGACCATGAGGACTGGCTTGACCGTTCGTACTCATTTGGTATGGAAATTCTTAACTCCCGATCCCTTCGCATCGCGAGTGCGGATCATGAGTTCACTCACCTGCCATACACCGCGCCCTCACCACGAACGCCAACCTGCTTACCCCCCCTTCTAGCATTTCTAGATACCATTGCGGAACAACCAGACGAACCGCCGATCCCTCACTCCGATGATGCGAAAGCTATGGACAGGAAGATGATCGACATCCAGAGGTTCCTCGAAACTAAGGAACGCGCTGAAGGAATGACGGACAATGAGTACACGATGTTCGTCAATTCTGCATCCAAGTACTTTATATTCGAAGGTAAACTATGGAAACGTGAACCGCATGGGAGACATCAGCTCGTAGTACCAGAGCATCGCAGGTACCGCATCCTGAAGGAAGCGCATGACGATCTAGGACACAAGGGAGTATTAACGATCCGCACTCGTCTTCTTCTGCGTTTCTGGTGGCCTATGATCATTGACGATATCAAGTGGTATAACAAGACCTGCCACGAGTGTCAGATCAGACAGGCTCGCAAATTGCACATTCCACCAACCGTTCCTATTCCAGGCGGTATATTCAGGAAGGCGCATATCAACACAATGCTCATGCCAAAATCCGGAGGGTTCGACCGCATTGTCCATGCACGCTGCGCACTCACTGGGTACCCGGAATGGCGCATGCTTCGCAATGAGAACACCAAGTCACTGTCCGCATTCATATTCGAAGAACTGCTATGCAGATGGGGCCCAATCACGAAGATCGTCACTGACAACGCACCACAATTCCGCAGGGCTGTCGACGCACTTGCACTCAAGTACGGAATACACCCTATTCACATATCACCGTATAATTCGCAGGCAAATGGTATAGTGGAACATCGTCACTGGGATGTCCGGGAGGCCATCATGAAAAGTTGCGAAGGAGATGTCTCTCAATGGCCCAAGGCAGCGCACACAGTGTTCTGGGCGGAACAGGTAACGATTCAAAAGTCAACTGGACTATCTCCGTATTTTATGGTACATGGTTGCGAACCTATCTTCCCTTTTGATCTTGCAGAAGCAACATTCCTGGTACCCTTACCCGGACTTGACACATTTACCCCTGCAGATTTCATCGCATGGCGCGCACGTCAACTGCAGAAGCGACAGGAAGACTTAGACGCAATCAAGGATAAGGTATTGAAAGCGCGTTATCAGTCAGTTCGCGAATTTGAGGAGCGGTTCCGCAACCGTATCCGCGATTACGACTTCGAACCAGGAAGCCTGGTGTTGGTTCGCAATTCGAAGACTGAGTACGAGCTCAACCGGAAGACAAAGCCCAGGTACCTCGGGCCCATGATCGTCCTCCGTCGGACCAAGGGAGGATCGTACCTGTTAGCTGAGTTGGATGGTTCCGTCTCCAAACTCCGTTACGCAGCATATCGCCTCCTTCCGTATCACCCTCGCAGCGACACCCGCGTATCAGTAACCAGTATCACGGGGATCGACGACGAGAACCTGGATGATCTCGCAGAAGAGGAGATGGAAGAACCGGACGATGAAGACGCTGACCCAGATGCATAAGAACCCCACATTCCTTTCACTCGACACTTGTTACACACACTTGTTTCCCCCCCGCAATCATTCAACCTCATCACTCAACACACATTCGCTTCGTCTCAGAATATATCAATACAATATAGTATGCATTCCTACCCCGGGTTTCGTCCGGTGCTCTCTTACCATATAACCACCCCGCAACTAATTCAGAAACATCGCACTCAACGCACACAGACTCATTTACATACATATAAGGACAGAAAGGATTGGACTAGATGCGCAACCAACGGATACTCTTTCTCATTCGCACGCGGCTATCGCATCACGCACATTGACTCATATAAAGTTCACACCATATACTCACCGCAACCAGGGCACAGGATTGGTACAGAGGAAGGCAGTTGCACAACGAAGATAAGACGGACGGTACTCCGCACGCACAAGACACGTTCTCAAATTCTTGACTCTCATTCGAAATAGCACCGTATTCACGCACTTACCATTTTTTCTTGTTAATTAGGCATTCAGTGGGGACCCGGACAGACATGGATATGGATTGGACCGGACGCCAGGATCACCTCTATTTGTACAAACAGGATGCGATGGAAAAACAGGTTGAGATAGGTATCTACTTGCGAGCGGCACGCTTCTTAAGGATGCGCGCTTCCCTCTTGTCAAGTGCGAGGGTGGCCTCGAAGATCATGCTATACGCTTGCATGAGCTTTGCACGCACCTGGCGCATCTCATGCAACTCCTCCAGGTCCTCCGCATCCTCAACATCATCCTCCACTGCTATCTTCTTCCCCTTCCCAGTCGCAACTGAACGACGCCTAGCAGTACTCCCCATCTCACCATCAGATACCTCGATCGGATCCCACACCTGACGTTCCGGAGAAGAAACGGTACGCCGGATAGGGCCAGGTGCGGACAAATGAGATCCACTAGCCACCGGAGGCGTCGACGCAACAGAGGGACCCTTTTTCGCAGACGCTTTTCCGAAAGACGAGTACTCGCACTTGGTCCTCGCAACCTTGCAAGGATCGCACTGCTGGCCCCGCGAACCACTGCAAAGCTTGTCACGCTTCCTGCAATTGGCACAGGGAAGAACGTGGTCGACCTTAGGTCCTGGGGCGATCGCACGACCACCAAGCTTCTGCAACTCGCATCGTCAGCCAAACGCATCTCCATTGCGCAAGACACTGAACAACGACGTACTGGTTCCTGCGGCTCATCGGCCTCAGACGGAACCACCTCTGGAGATTTCTTCGTCTTCCCAGCTCCCTTACCAGCCGCCTTACGTGGACGCTTGGTAGAAGTCGCTACCTTGGTACTCGCAACCTCAGGCTCTCCATCCGCATCCTCCTCACCAGCACTAGCGTTGCCCAAAACCACATCCATCTTCTCCTGGTCGTCCTGCATCTTCTCGGTCAACTGACACTCGTGCATTGCGTATGTCAGATTCCCGCTCTTGACCAAGGCGGTATCGGCTGCGGACAATGAGAACTGTAGCCCACGCTTCTGCGCGGCAGCAAAGCATGTGCTAAACGAAGCCTACGCGCCAGTCAATGCGAATCAATAAGGAAAGCAACAGGTACTCACGGACAACTCATCCCATTGCCTATTCCAATCCCGCTTCTCCTCCATCAACTCTGGTTGATCGTCCGGAACGACCTTCATAGTCACGTCCAACTTCGCAACAAGGGACGCGAATTCCTTCCGCAAACGTGCAGACTCGTCATCCACTGGAGGTTTGTTGATGAAGACGAAGGGAGGCATGGTAGAGGATGGGAAGAAAGAGAAAGAAAAATGGAAAGGAAGATGGTTATAGGGAACGAGAAAACTGCGTGCGCAACGTGTTAACAACGGAACCCTTGTTCCGGGTCGAAGCACCAAAGTCCGCAACTCCGATCACCGGCATCCGCATTCTTTTCATTTACCGTTCCGACACACCCGGTCACGTGACTTATCCGTGGACGTCCCTTGCTAAGTCCACATTCCACGCATGCTGCTGACCAGGGATGGTCAGTGTTTGAGTCTCCCGCAGGTGTAGGAGACGATCTGGCTGCAGCCCCGTACAGCACCATTTCCCCTTACTGGACGAAGTCACGCATACCTTCCACAGGCCGTTGCGGACCATCACACGAGGTTGCGGAATCCATGCACTCATCGCATCGCAACGCACTATCCGTCCATGTCCTGTCTGCATCTGTCCGTCCTCACTGGTGCGTTCTCATCCTTAGTTAGTAATTCCTAACCGTTCGCAGGACCAGTTACATATCAGTTCCCATGCACGAGGTCGCATAGTGCTACTTACATATTATCTCCCTCCGACTTCGCGTACATATGCGCCTGCTTATACGGTTCCGGTTTCTTACGGACTCTGTTATATACTACGTCGCAGACTCGTATGGACGGCACTTTCCTACATTCCCTCTCTGGTTGTGTGTTGCGGAGTCACTAGCTTAGTCTTACCTTGTCTTTCCTTGCTTGAGCAATTATCTGTTTGCCCTCTCATCCCGTGCGAACGCTCGCATCGTCATCGACAGTTGGCTATTGCTAGACTCAGTTGAGTTCACTCGCAAGACAGTCCCGTTGCGTCCTGCATATACCTGGTACCTTACTCGTTTTACCTGTTTACCTGTCCTGATACCTGGTACCTTCCCTGTCTCGCATACCTGGTATTCCCTAGACTTCGCATCCGCATACTCCGCATCCCCGCGCATCCGCACCCTTCTACGCATCCTCCCGCAAGCAGCTGTTCTGTCTCCAGCGCATCACTTCCTCCTTCACTGTTCCCCTCGCTCATACTTGAGGAACTGCTCTCCGAGCTATCCCCTTGGGTCGATTACTATTCTCGCACCCAGCAGGATCGGTACGCTATCACTATAGCGGACTTCTACGATTTCTCCCACAGCGCGCAGGACGAAGAGACTTGTTATTGTGCATGAGGCAGGTATGACGGGCGGTGTTTGGGATGAGATTGCTGCTGAGATCGGGAAGAGAGCTTTGTTGAGGCTGGAGGCGCCTGTGAGCAGGATTACGGGGTGGGAGTAAGTGTTTTCTATTTTCATTTTCATTTTTCTCGTTCCCTGTTTCTCCGTTTCTCCCCCCCCTCTCTCTTGATCGTATTCTAACAGAGTTCATTTTTATATAGCATTCCAGCTGCGCTGCAGTTCGAGAAATTCTACATGCCAGATGCAGTTAGGATTTTGGATGGGATAATGAAGACGCTCAGTTACTGATGAGTAGAGTTGCTGGTTGCGCAGTCACTGATGTCTGCTGCATCGGCCAGTCGAAAAATCCAGATACGCAAACTCGTCGAATCGTCAGTATCATTTCTTCGGTCTCAATTTAGTAATTTATTTATTTTAAAGTTTGATCGCTGCGTCAGCGCGCCATTGTGTCCAAATTAGGACAACGTCGATGTGCCATCATCGCGTCCAGAATTCTGGTATTATAGGGTCTAAGCATTCAACGATCGTGTGAATATCCCGCGAGGCCCTTGCTCCCTACATACATTTTCATGATGTCAAATATCATTTCAGCTTCTCTTTCTATGTCCCGGTCACCTTTGAAAACCTACTTCTTGGAAATCGAACATGCCGAGAATGGCCTGAGATTATGGCTCCAGAATCTTGGGATTCGTATCGTACATAGTCTGCTCACAGTAATTCTCATACTGTTCATCCACAAGCCCACCTCCAGCTTCCAGACTCCCTGTACATCTCAGCCTCCGTGCTGTTTGAATCGGTCGACCCACACGATCTCATAGCTCTCCTCGACATGAGCATCAAGGAGCTTGCTACGCAGACGCAGCTCCAGCAAGAGGACAGTAGCACGATACTTTTTCTGCAAAGAGGGACGTGCTTAATGGAGGAGAGGATGTACCGAGCACAAATGGAGGTTTCATTATTCAGTAAAGCCATGGCAAACTTGTGCGAAAAACTGAACACGACAACTAATTCAACAAATTCACGTGAGTTATTCTATTGAAAGGGCTGTATCCAAAAAATTCAATTTCATTCCTAGCCGCATCGTGCCTCGCTTCAAAGACGCTGCCTATGGACGCTGCCGGGTATGAAGGAGTAGACGAAGAGTTCACCTCGGTCAAATTCGACTGTTCTAAACGCATACAGACCACCCGATCCAAATGCATGACGTGGCTTTCCGCATGCCGCAAAGCATCGCTTCTGACGTCGTCACATTTCAACGACACTACGAAAGTTGGCAATAAAACTAGCCAAACACTTGTTGACCCCTTGCAACATTCAAACGTTTCTCACTTCCAGGAAAAGCTCATTAAGGCGAGTATTACTAATATTATGAGTGGCCTGGTGTTCTGACGTCGTGCAGCCTGGCGAATCAATTCTTTACCTACCCAGTTACTTGAAAGCCCGCGTTGATGACGAGGCATGTCGTGCATACGCGAATGCATGCTTTGCGGAAATCAACATGCCCCTAGGCATCGGCACCGACAAAAGCGACATCAACAGCTTCAAAGCAGCGAGTAAATCACTAGACGAACTCAAGCATGACTTCCGTATTATGTACTTGAAGAAGCAACGCGCACAGTCCGAAGTGGACATGTTATCTGAAGCCATAGCACGCAGTGTTGGTGAGTATGAAAGCTCTGTTTCGATGTTTTCTATACTAACATTACCGTCAACCCGTCAGGAGGCGCATCTTCTGCAAGTGCCACGACAATCGAATCACCTCTACCTGACGACGATTGGTTTGACGATTGGAATTCAACCTCATCCCTATCTTCCGATTCTGCGCATCTGTGAGACGTGTTACTGTTGTTTGTACGGTATTCATCTTTTCCAAAGTTCACCGCTTTCACTTATGTTTAAGTATCTTCTGTTGTACGTTGGCCTTGGTTGAGTTTATGTTATTCCTGCTGCCTTTTCCATCACTTGTTTTTTTACCAATTACCATCTCCCCAGCCCAATGACGGCGCTTTTGACAGGCAGACGCATGTTCCACCTATGACATGTATATTGGAGTTATGTCTACTCGCCTGGTGCAAGGTACCGCTCATCGTCTCCAACTCAAGTGTACTCCTATCACCCTTTGACTACAATACTTAACCCTCCCCCCCCTCCACCCTACTATCTTTGCTTACACAATAGTAGCTTTTACACGTTTCCTTGAACCCTGCTTCTAGTGTACAGATAACATGCACCAATTATCATAATGTTGGAATTCACACCGTGTGCCTCGTATGAATCAGAATAGCATCCTCGTCGTCATAAGTTAATGGATGTTCTTTTTGGACTCGCGGAGGGATGGCTCTGATTCTATGTTAGTTATTAGGTACCTTGCGCAGTTCTGAAATTTTATTATGAGCAGGTCCGTTCTAGATTTTTTGCGTGTTTAAATTGATCAGCATCTAATCAAGGTGCAGGTCCTCCGCGGGAGTGCCGGGGGTCCTGGTGCAGTGGCTGGAGTCCTGGCTCGTAGTTAGTCACTACTGCATGTTGTAGTCGGTCCTCGATAGATAGAGCCGTCGCCTCCCGCTATAGAGGTTGGCCTTGGGTTTCCTTTGCAGTTCGTGCCGGTCCATCATCATACACACATCTATGCTCGCACATCCTATCCAACGCTCTCACATCTAATCATCTCCCCAAATACGACTCAAAGGCCAACCAGGCATTTGCAACCCGCCTCGCCAGCGTCCTCCAACCAGGAGACCTCGTATGGGTCCGTGACTACCATCTCTTGTTAGTCCCTCGCATGCTCAGGAATGCGATGCATTCTGGTGCTGTGAGTGCTTTTTTAACGATGACGGCAAGAGTACTGATACACTACGCGTAGGGTCATCGGTCTTTTCGTGCACACGCCTTTCCCGAGTTCTGAGGTGTTTAGGTGTTTACCGCGTACGTCCTCCCCCATTCCCCACACGTCTACATTCCTTCCTCGATCACCCTAATCAGCACACTAACCTAACGCACCTCCCTAGGCCGCAAAGACATCCTTGACGGAATGCTAGGCGCCAACCTCATCTGTTTCCAAACCTACAGCTACACCCGCCACGGACGGAATGAACACGACCTCCATGGAGTTCGTGATCGCGCAAGAGCGCACGAAGAGCTCTTCCTTCGTTTTGAGCGAGTTTATGGGTATCAGTCAGCATATGGCTGATGCGCTGCAAGTGAATCCTTGGGATCTTGGAGTGCGTAGTGTCTGTTCATTTCGAAAATCTTCGGATGATTGACAGATGTGTTGTGAGCGGGATGTAGCGGCTGCCATGAACCGCGGGTTGGTGATTTCGGAGGAGGAGAAAGCGTCAAGGCACGCGGCGTTGCACAAGGTCGTAACGACTCACACCTCGCACACGTGGGCTGCGGTCCATGTACGTGTTGAGATACTGTCGTGGAATATGTGATAAGAACGTTGATGTGCTTGTGCCTTAGCGTTTCTATAGACCAATAGTTATTGTTTTCATTTCGTCGATGCTGGGAGTTTGGCGCACAGGATGTACAAGGGGCTTCGCGGCTTATATTCAGATGTAAATACTTTCGAGTCGTGTGTGCTGCTTGTCACGATTTATGTGTAGCTAGGAGTTCTAATCAATTATACATTATACTTACAAGTGATTCCCTTTCAGTCGGCACTATGCAGTATGCGGCGAGCGCAAGCTAGTATCTATAGGACGCCTAAGTCTACTGTAAATGCTCGGCCATGTTGGCAGTGGCCAGACAAGCAGGCTGTCACGATTGTAGTTCTTGCACCTTCTATGCAATTCAGCTAAGCTATATCTCACTTTTAAAAAAATGTCACAGTGGATTATAATTCTACTAGATTTCTCCGGTCATTTTACCTATGTGTTACACCATAGTAAATTTATCTAAGGTTAAAAAATGACGTGCAAGCAGGCTGTCACAATTGTAGTTCTTGCACCTTCTATACAATTCAGATAAGATATATCTCACTGTTTAAAAAATGTCACAGTGGATTATAATTCTACTAGACATGTGATGACCTGCAGCCATGCAGTTATCTCACTGTTGTTTGCTTACAAGATGCACGCCAAGATGGTATTTCTCTGGCATAGTCTTATCTCATTTTACCTATGTGTTACACCATAATAAATTTATCTAAGGTTAAAAAATGACGTGTCATAATGAGTTTTGGTTACCAATCCTGTCTGGTCATATCAATTTCGGGTTGATTTCCTGATGAAGACCATTGGACGTCATTGCAATCAGAACCAGCATTCGAAACCGTTAGGAGCAGGTTGTGCTCTGTCCTGGCCTACATTGTCACCGCAGTAAGTTATCCAACTCTATGCGAGCTGAATCCGGCGCTAACATACTCCCCAAAAGGCTGTCGCCCTCCTTGCTATGAGTGGCGTTTTCATCACTACGGGCTCTCCTGTGCCATCCTTTGACTATACATCACCCGTTCCCTATTTTCTGCTATTTATATCCCTCATGCTCGCCATGATTGCGATGTTGACATCTGGCCTAAGCATGATACGCTGGCTCCACACTGACCGGCAGTGGACTCAAGAGGTAAGGATTTTTCGCCATACCGCTCCGCTACACATGCTGACCAGAGTATTACCAGCAACTCAAGCCAGGCGGCTATTTTGTCATATCCTACCTGCTATCGATAGTTACCCCCATATTCTTCGTCGCCTGCTCCCTGAATTGTTTTATCTTTGGTGAGTTGTTCCGTAACTTGATGCTCTCCCTAGGCCCTCATATATTTCAAACCCCCTTCCCCCCAGCGATGTTGATAGCAGGGTTTTGCTCCCAAAGCATCATCTTCCGTACCGTCACTGCGCTCTGGCTGGTCACGTACATCACTAACATTGGGACAATATTGATGGAATTCATGTGGAAGTATACGACTATCATCAAATCACGCTAGATATCGCTAGTAGTTTCCACATGCTCCTTCTTTTAACCGCTCTGGAAGCTGTCATATTCCCTCGAGCGAGCGAGACATCTAAATCAGCGTATGTACATAACGGCTGCGAAAAGGATTATGATTTTGAACTTAGTTTGGTCTTTGCTTGTGTTATGTTAAATGACTGTAGTGTCCACCATAGGGCTTCGCCCCACAGGACAATAAAGAAGGACGAAAATTTGTTAAATGACGGACCAGAATTTTTTTTTTTCTTCTTGGAAAAGCGGGTCTATTATACAGCAACTGACAGTCTAGGGTTTCTCAGTCAGGAACGAGGGAAAGCGTTTTTCGGTCAAGAACGTGGGAAAGCGTTTCTCAGTCAGGAACTCCGTGTGTCGTATCGAGGAAATTTGACAAGGTCGAGAGATCGCCACAGGGACCGGGAACTAATGACCCCTACCATTGAATTGGCGCCGTCTGATATCACGGGAAACTCAAACACAAGTCTGTGACTTTTAGATATCAAAGTTTGAAAAGCATTTGCAAGCCTGTTCCTGCTCACACTCCGGGTGGTAAGGAGACCGGTGGCAAGATGTAAGGAAAGACGAAGGCAGAAGCACCACCATCAAGCCTTCGAGCGCATCTCACTGTTTCTCACCGAGTATCACGATGGGCCAGTGTTTCAGCGATACTGCTAGCCTCACCAATTTCGTCAACAAGCCAGATTAAACATACTCTTCAGGTGTCGAAGGCAAGCAGCTCACTGCTAAGGATACCAACCGCGGCCCCGACCCAACGGCTGCCAAACACTTCAAAGGCAAGAAAAAACAGATCACTGTCGTTGCTGTTGGGGGCGCTATCAATACGATTCTTCTTCGTGCGTATTCGTCCAACGGTCTCCCATGACGTCGACCCAACTGACAATCTCGTCCAGATTCCCGTGCCTCTACGACGGATGTGGATTTCTTCAGCGTTGACAGCGTAGACAATCCCGTCTTGCGAGATGCGATTGGAAGCGCCGCCAAGACCATGCAGCTTGGTGATGGCTGGATGAACAACCACACTGCGCTTTTCATCCCTCTCAACACTATCGCCAACATCTATAACGAAGCGATTCGAGATGGCGTAGTCGTTTTCGATAAGCCTGGGCTTAAGGTGGTCGTGATATGTCCGATGCATCGCAATACCTCATCCAGGAATCCAAGAGGAGGCGCGCGAAAATAAAGGTCGCAGACATTGAAGCGAAGGCGAAAGCGTACGGGATCAAAATCCAGGAGGCGCAGATGAAGGAGTTAAAAGCGTTGTGTAAAGATTATATGGAGGGGTGAGTGAATTCAGTGACGAGCGCGCAGTTTCCTGTGGGATAAGTATATGATGGTCTTGCAAGGTTATGTGCATGGTGCATTGCGTTTGACCTAAACTTGTAAATTTGTAAGTGGGAGGAAAGCGTCTACGAGTCACTGCAGCATGAGGACATGTCTAGTCAGCGGAATGCACTAGTTGGTTTGCGTAACACGTCAATACTTCTTATATATCAACGACTACGGGAGGCCGTACATCACGGTCTCGTGGACCTCCTACCACAGAAGCATTGACGGCAACCGTACCTATACTGTTATCCCCGGCCAACCAAAAGCATCGCCCAAAGCAAACGCACGGTGTAAAGCCAACCCCCTTTCTTGCGCACAATATCCTCCCAAATTGACTGCGCAGAGTTCCAGGGAATATTCTCAATTCCACGACCTCCATGAATGTGTCCAAACACGTGAAGCAATGGTGGGTGTGTCCTACAGATTTCCCACGTACGTGCAAGTAGGGCTTTGCAACCAAGTCCAGAGAGGTCGAGATGACCGTACGGAGGACCGTGAGTAATGAGAATATCGGTGTCGTCGGGAATGATAGACCAACGGCCCGGGCTGTCAGTGGTACCCGTACGCGGGTATTGGAAGGCGCCATTGTCATGCTGCGGAGTGCATGGGCTGCCAAAGATTTTGAACGCGCGATCGCGCACTTGAATAGTGTGAGCCTCATCCTCCAGATAAATGATGCCATGCTCTCGCCATGAGTGGGCCCATAAACGGCCCTCGTCTGATTGAAGGTACGTATCGTGGTTACCGGCTATGACGATTTTGTGCTCATGTGGAAGGGAGACTAGCCAGTCGAAAGCGTCCTGGAGCTCACGAGGAGTGCCGGAATGGGTAAGGTCACCTGAGTGAATGAGTATATCACCGGGTGGAACCAGGGAAGATATATCGGTGTTGTGGGTGTCTGAGATGCATATGGTGCGGACGGGAGAAAACGAACGATGTGGCGGTTGTCTACCGAGACGGTTATATAGCTTGGAAGCCAGGTAAAAGCTAGGATTCGACTTGAACAGCTCCCATGGACTCGGAGCCTTGCGATTGATGATCGCATCCAGGCCAGACATGCTCACTCGAAAAAGATTGATGCATGCGTGAGCAATGGATCAATCGATCATATATGATCATACTCGAGCTTAAGGCGCTAAAGATCAAACACTAGGGCTTACTAAGCGACGTAAAGTACCGCTGGCTTTCAAATTTCAAACTAGCTTCGTAAATAGTAAGGCACATAGGCAAGTGCATGCAACTCCCTGCAAGCTGCTTCAAGCCGATGCTGACATACTACAAGGCTCTCTTGTAACCTATTTTGACTATTCGTGAGTCGCCTGCTCCCTATTTTCTGCCCTTGATATCGCTCATGTTGGCCATGATCGCAATGTTGACATCTGGACTGAGCATGATTCGTTGGCTGTACAGCATCGAATAACCAAAGATCGTGCGAACAAACCACCGGAAACAGCGATGTTCAGGGGCCGGAAATCGTAGTCACCTATTTCTCTGCCGGGAGTTGAAAGATGAGTTTTTTTCGGCGATGACACCACAAAACCCACTACTGCCATAGCGGGAATTACATAATATACATAGGTACATTGTGGTGCCTGCCCGTGGCCCCAGACGGTTACACTTCTTAGCTTTACACAGACGTGTTATGTTCTCCGTCGTTTGAGGCTGGTGCGTGCCTCCACGCAAATACCCATTCCACAGATACCGCCCCAATGCCAATGATGTATGCGACCATCCAGAGTGCAGTGACGATGAGGCAGGTTATGCTTTGGGAGGAAAAGCCTGCTATCAATATCGCTGAGGGTGAAATGCATGAGGGCCCAAAGAGAGCATCAAGATACGGAACAACTCACCAAGGAAGAACAAACTCATGGACAAGGCAAGGAAGAACATGGGGGTGACGATTGATAACAGGTGGGAGATGAGGAAGTAGCCGCCTCGCCTGACTTGCTGATAATAACGAGTCAGTCGGAGTAAGCAATAGTGGGAGAACAAACATTACTTCTTTAGTCCGTTCTCGATCGGCGTGGAGCCAGCGCATCATGCTCAGGCCGGATATCACCATTGCGATCATGGCGAACATGCGAGATGTCAAGGACAGAAAGTAGGGAGCAGGCGATGTGTAGTCAATATCGGTCACCGGAGAGCTTGTGGTAACGAATACGCCATTGATAGCGAGGACGACGCCCCCCTTTGAGGTATGTTAGCACTGGCTTCAGCTGGCAGGGGGTCGGATAACTTACGCCGGTGATAGCGTTGGCTAGGATAGAGCAATTTCTAGTCTTAACGGCTTCGAACTCTTGATCTGATTGCAGTGACCCCCAATACTTTTTAAGATTGGGGTATCCACTGAAAAAAAAACATATTCCCCTCGTTGGCAGGGATATGTCACGAAGGGCTACGGGGAGGGGTATGTTATGAAGGGCTTCGGGGAGGGGTTCAGTCATTGTGGTGTCAAAGAAAAAAGTAAAGATGGACCAACTTTCGACTTGTAATTCTTATAAACACACGGGACAGCGTATTGATTCAACCCCACACCTAAATTTCCCGAACGGACTGTTCTCCTGCGTTTCATTGCCTAATCCGTTCAATCGATGTTGTGAGTGTAGAAAGGCAGTGTGTTCCACGCCCTGTTACGTGATTCTCTAGTGACAAATACAACGATACGCAGTAAGTGGTGCCAGGAGTCCACATGTTCCACATGCCAACTTCACTTCCTGGGAGAAATTCACCGTCGGCCGTGGGAGATTTGCGGTGTGGTTCACGGTTTGAGGTGGCGGGACCCCTGGCACCTGGCGGAGGGGGAAGGGGGGGGAAACGAGGGCGGATGCTGCGCGTTTCGTCGTTTGCGGGGCCAGGGAGTGAGCGGGAGGGAAAGGTGCCTCTATTATAACAAAGTAGGTGGTTGGTTTTCTAGGTAGGTACGAATTAGCTAGGGAGTTTAGTGGGGGGATTTAGTGTACTATGGTTCAAATTAACAATAATGCTGTCCTGGGCGTGCGGAAGGAGCGAGTACAAACGGAAGAGGGAAAAGGGAAGGAAAAGGCCAAAGGTAGGTGGTGGAAAAGAGGCAGATGGCTCGGACAGGTCAGTCCAACAACGTGCACCAGTGGAACTTCAAGTCCGAGTTTTTCAAACGATGGGAAAAACACGCTGTCCGTCGTCGTCGTTTGCCGTCGTTTGCCGTCGTCGTCATACCAACTCACTAGCGAGGGCTGCGCGTCTCCTCCCAGCGCTGGGCGAGAGCGCTGTCTGCAGAAAGTAAGTCCCTCCACTTGCGAGCAACGTCGACATCCTTGCTCATCAGCCTTGCCACACCAGACTTCAGGTATGTGAAGGCCCCTTTGGCATCCGAGTGGTCGAGGCTGCCGCCAAAGAATGTGCGAGCCGCTGTGGCGTCCTGTGCATCTCGTTGCACACGCTGACGTTGCAGAGTGTCGCAGATCTGGGTGTATCCAGCACGCTGTCCACTGGCATCACTCCAGGCTGCCCAGAATGCGTCGTCTGACGCGAAACGTGACCGCTCCTCGACAATGAACTGTGGTTCAAATGGAAGGCATCAGCGGTCCGAAGGTCTTGTGCGTGAGTACTAACTATAACTCACCTTCCATTGCCCCCATTGAACTTTTCGCAGCGCCCACGCCTTGCTGTTCTCTCCCGCGCATTTCTTGTACACCTCCCCCCAGTACTTGATGGGGATTCCGCGCCCATTCACGACCAGGTACGTTGAGCAGTGCCACTCTCTGAACAGAGCACTGACGTCAGTCGAGAACCGCACTGCCGGTGGGCGCATGACAGCGGTCTTGTCAAATGCCAGCTCTCCATCTTCGAGCTGGACGACGGCAAGATTTCTTGGTGGGATGGTTTGTGCAGGTACGTGGACTGGGTTGGTGACGGCCTGCATCGACAATGCAGACACCGCTGGGTGAGTCACAGTCGGTACAATGCCGGACAGCCTTGGTGCTGCAGGCTGGTCTGCGGGCTGAAGAGGCCAAAGTGGGTGCTGAGGCAGCATCAGTAAATTCACCAATTACTTATTTCGCCTTATTTCACTTAATGGCCCTTATTTCTTGCGAACGAAAATTTGGAACTACTGTAGAGATACGACACTAGCTTCGTCACGTGCAGCACGTGACAAAGTCACGCTTAGTGTCACAGCTTCGAATTACCCTGTCACCTGTGACCACATAAAAAATAGCTTCGGAAATTGTGATTTTGTCAAGGCTTCTTGTCTGATTCATATCTTATTATAAAGTTGAGAAGTAACAGGTAGAATCTAGCTGGACATTGTTGTTTTTTATATGTTTTTTGTATGTTTTTTATATGTTTTTTTGTATGTTTTTACCACATGTCACAAATTAGCTTCGGCCCCCAAAAAATTGGTGTGACAGTCACACCAAATAGGTTCGATTCGTTGATGGCTGTGACCTGTGACGAACCTAGTGTCGTATCTCTACAGTACCTTAAAGGCTGCTTTTTCTAATTATTAGAAAGTGGGACCAGCGTGCAAACAAGTTCATGTGCGAAGTTCAAAAAAGTTGAATTAAAGTGTAATAAGCAAGGACCGTACAGAACAAGTCTAAAATGCGATTTCAAATGCGTGATGATCTGCGTATTTATTAACATAGAACTTGCGGAAAACATCATAAGTCTGATGGTGCTGATGTTGCGGAGGAATAAATTGAGTACCGTATATAGGAATAAAGGTGTGCGGCGCGGTAGATTGAGTCAATATGAATGATGGAAATATGGGGAGAGTTGTTCGCGTGATGAGCAGGCTGTACCATCCACATTCCGTTGTCTTCGTTGGGTGAATCTCCAATTGTATCGAACCACCGCACAACTGCGCATGGGTATAATTCAGCCTTGTATGTGAAAGAGAAAAAACTCAACACTCGCGCAACGTCCATACCCCTCATCCCGTCGAGATCCGGATTCGTGTTGACGAAGACACAATCATAACGAGGGTACTCATTTCTCCATATTGGACATGCGCGAACATACTCGCGACGCATGCCCCTGATACCACTTGGATCGCTCGGGGCAA
>NW_024539446.1:0-21739 GCF_016758775.1 Suillus clintonianus | reverse complement strand
CATGCTTCTGCTTGAGTTTTATATCTGCCAGGGCAGCATTCTGACGCACCTATCCCACTTCAAGGTTATCTTTCTGGCGTCCTCCTTGGTTATCTATGTTCAACAGGGTGATTGTCTGCGCTCTCTAATCACATCTTACCTTTGCTGATCGCGACTGACCCTAGCGTAAATGATCTACTCGCCGATCAAATTGCTTTCATGACGCGCATATAGGAAGCGTCTTCTACTTAGTTTGACAGCTGCCAGTGATGCTTCTATTCCACCACCCGGTCTCCGCGGCTGCTTCTTTTCCTAGTCTCCCGGAGACTTGCTCGACATATAAAAACCCCCCATCTCCCTACCATCCTATATCGTCCTCATTCCTTCCCCCATGGCTCACCCCTTTGCTCCAAAACTCAGTCGCCAAGCCTTGCAGAGCTGCCTCTTCTGCAACAAACCGACCACCGATATGGTCAGGCACGTATCTGTGCACAACGAAGACCCTCAATTAACTTTCAACTTGCTTGGTGAGTGGAGGCGCTCCGCGTGTGTATAAAATATTTACTGACTCTACTTTCAAGGTATTCTTGTCGTTGCAAGACAGATACATTCCAAAGGCTATCAGTGCCCATTCGTCAAATGCTCATTCACGGGGCTGCCTGCGGCCCTATACCTGCATTTGATTGGCCATATTACTGTAAGTTTTTACGTTACTCAATCTCCCCCTACTGACGAATTTCAAGATAACTGCACAACCCCTGCCTATCTCTCACTCGCCTTCAGATTCAGCAGAATCATCCACTTTTGGCTGTAGCACCCCGTCCCAGGGCAATTACCGAGTGGGCTTAGCCACCCCATTCTCACAGTTGCCCGGCGAGCCTGCCAGCAAGAAACGTAGAATCGAGCCTCCCTCTTCACCCACACCCGACACCACTTCGTCCAATCCCAAGACCATCCCCATGGAACGCGAGCTGAAACTGCAGAGAATCAGCGAGTACATGGACGACAACATGGGTACCTGCCCCCTTCACGGTATATCATCTTCCCTCTCATTCATCAACCAGCATTCGGACCTCCGTTACTGCGATCTGATCGACATGGCTAACTACAAGAGCGTGTTCCGCAAGGCCATGCGCAAAGCCGTGAACAAAAGCATACTGTGCTTCTCCTGTTGCGGCTGCATGACCTTTCACCATCCTGTGGAACGTCATTGCGACAGCGAGGCTCTCCAGGACATCTGGATCGGGATCCCGTATCTCATCTTCTGCATCCCAGCGCTGCAACGTGTGGTATTTGGACTGCTTGGCAAGCACAACTACCACACCGTTGTTCAGAACATCGACTCCTTCGTCCTCTGGCTCTTCAAGGCATCGCCTCTCATGGCCCTCCCCACCAGAGCTACCCCGAACCTCTTTGACCTGTTGATTGCTTTTGCATCATCCGTTCCAGAGTTAACGGAGATCGACTGGGTGGATACGCTGGCCGAAGCAAACAAGAGGATGGCGGACTTGTAGAATACTCATCGGACTCGCACTGCTCTCACGGACTTTCGGTTGCCATGTACTTTATTATCATTGTCGGATAGGCACCACTCGGACACTGTGTATACAATAGTTAGATGTACTACCGCGTTGTACTTTTAGAGTCGGCCAGTTTACGCGAAGATGTAATTCATAATGCTTTATGGTGTCCTCATTCTCATAGTACGTTGCATTAACTAACTAGTGTTTATTAAATCTAATTTCGCAAAGGAATATCGCCATTACACCAACACATTCGTCCAGAACAACGCATCCAGGTGAGATACCTCTTATATGAAGACCCCCCTATCTCAACTTCTTGCTTCCCGATGTAGTCAATGTCACGTGACAACATTCCCATGACGCGTTGTTTGCATGAGTTGTGGCTCACACATCGCTCATCCCTACAAACAAGGCTCACCATGCATTATGTAATCCATTTCTCATCTTCCACAACCACCATCACCGCCATGACAGTTCCAAGCTGAGTTAATTGAGCTCTGCAGTTCCAACCTGTGGAGTTCCAACCTGTGTTGGGTGTGCTTTGCACGCCCCCTGGGTCATGCCGCCTGGGCTGCACTTTGTGCTCGTATACTCGAATATACCCCTGCGCAAAGTCAACGTCCAATTGGACACCGACCAAGAGCTACCCTAGGTCAAAGACACACTTGAACAATGTCTGGCGGTGTCCCTCCAGTTCCCAATGGCTAAGTTCACTAGTTCAGACTATCATTGTTCCGTCACATGAAGCCCATTGCCTGTTGCAGGTGAGTCTGTACTGTAGCTATCTACACCGCGTCTACTGATTCTGATACTCTGTCCTTGATGCTGCTCCATCACGCATTTACAGCTCAAAGTCCATGTTCTTCCCGACTAACCTGCCTCTAGGCACGGCACCACCTTTAGCACTCATTTTCATTTGTATTGGTGGTGCTTGGTTCTGTCTGTCGCAATCCTACCAGTGCTACCACTACGGTCGACTCACAATCATCCCCGCATTCCACTAGATGTCCCTTTTCACTCAAGACTGGTGTAAGGATGCAGACTCTGACGTATACTGCTTTCTTTGGCACGTACCCTGCCTCTTTTGGAGAGCCTCAGTGGGTATCACGGCGGATGGAGAAACCTTGGCAGTTTTTTATCATATGATTTATCACGTGATACACTTCAGTTTACTTTAATTACCCTACGTGACAAATGACATCATCGCAACACCTAGCATACACGCTCTTTCTAGTCTCTCAGATTACCATACTATATGCGCTTGATTCCATATTTCTTGGCCACTAGTATACCTAAACGCTCTTATGACTCCTGGGCATCAGTCTCATGGACAATATCCAACTGGCCAAGCGCCAATCGCGCAGTACCTACATCGCGCAAACCTCAACCTCCCGCAGGCTGATATCTCCACTCTAAACACAGAGCAGAAAGCAATATTCACCACAGTCATGGACGGCACAGGGGCCTTCATCACTGGTGGGGCTGGTACGTACTGTGTCTAAGATGTTCTCATTATATTCACGTGGTCAAAGGCACTGGCAAGACGTATCTCATCCAGCACATTATCCAAGGGCTGCGGATCAAGTACAATACCATTGATGACGTAGGTGTCACCTCGAGCACTGGCGTTTCCTCCTTGAAAATTGGAGGTAAGTTCCTTGCCTTAGCGCATGACTTCACTTGTCTTACTTTGCTATAGGTCAGACCCTTCATTCTTGGGCAGGCGTCAGCTGGCGATGAGAAAGGTGATGTAGAGATGGTAAAGAAGATAGACCGCAAGGACATGGTGAAGGCAAGGTGGCTTTCAGCCAAAGCACTAGTTATTGACGAACGTACGTTGCCCTACCATTGCCCATGCGCTAGGTACTCATCCATCACAGTGCCGATGATCACCGCCCAGTATATAGATCGCCTTGATAGAGCTGCGCGTCATCTTCGAGGGATTGACAAACCTTTTGGAGGCATTCAAGTGAGTTAGCGCTCTATCCACCAATTTCAGCATGTCTAACCCCCTACCTAGGTTATCGGCGTAGGGGATTTCTTGCAGCTTCCCCCCGTCCAATATCCAAAGGAGGGCCTCACATTTGAAGCAAGTTGTTGGACGGACTTGTTTCCTGCTGTCATCTGCCTTTCCACAGTTCACCGCCAAGTGGACCAAGGTGCGTACCTCCCTAACTGCTGTGAGCTGTTCTGATGATGTGTGCAGAGTTGATCTCTGCTCTTAACAAGTGCAGGGTGGGCAACTTTGATCAATCCAGTCTGGCATTTTTCAAATCCCTGGAGCGGCAAATCACCCCCAACTACCTACCTGCTATAGACTCTATCTACCTCTTCCCCACCCGCAAAGAAGTCCAGCAGATGAACCAGCATCGTCTTGAGCAGCTCCAGGACTACAATTTTCATTACGACGCTCTTGATGACCTCTGCGGAAACAAGGACCGCCGAATCTTCAAGGAGCTTCCCGTAGACAGCAAAATTGACTTGAAGATTGGAGCGCAAGTCATGCTCCTCCAAAATCTTGGCGATGGCCTGGCCAACGGCTCTACTGGCCGAGTAGTTGGTTTCTTCAAACCAGGTCAAGCAGACCGCCACCACGCTGGCCGCAAAGTCGGTCTCCTACGTCACATCGCAGTCAATGAGCACGACTACCCCCTCGATTGCTACATAGCGTCTCGGGCTGAGCTCAGAGACTTGACAAACCTCTATCCCTTGGTGAAGTTTACCACAAGCGAGGGCCCCGAATGTGTACTAGTCATGCCCAACGAGTTCACCCTTCAAATTAAAGGCAGGGTTATCGCACGCCGGCTGCAGGTATGTTTACTCTTTCTGGATTTGTTGCAATTCTCACCAACATTACAGCTACCATTGGCCCTGTCGTGGGCTATGACGATCCACAAAAGCCAGAGTCTTACGTTGGAAAAGGTCGTCGTTGACCTCGATAAGGCATTTGCAGACGGTAAGTCAGTCAATTAATACAAAGTTGTATCCTAACTGTTTGACAAGGTCAAGCGTACGTAGCGCTTTCTCGAGCAAGAACCCGAGAAGGCCTGGAACTGCGACACTTTAGTAAAAACAAAGTTAGTTAGTTAGTACTTTCGCTGCTCACTACTCATAGTTTCACAGGTGAAAACAAATCAAGAGGCTTTAGATTGGTACCTCAGAAACTTTACCTTTGTGTGATTCCTGTAGCTATGGACTTATTTGTTTTGCGTTGCAGACACTATACCATCAATTCAGACACAGGGTCTCGAGGTAGATCCGTCGTTAGGACTTCCAACACATCTTTGATTACCGCTTCGACTATGACCGCTGTTGTGTGACACTATTGTATTGTTCAAGGCGTGACAGTACAAACTACTAACTACTAGGTATGACTTTGGATGGTTATAGTGCCCCCCGCACTTTGAAGAGCCCAATTGGCCGGTTTGTCCTTCAAAACCTCATAAGAGGAATGAGGAAAAAACCAGACATTACCTATACGCCCTGGGGTAAGTCCATCCTTTGAAACTCCAGGGGCTGGCGTCCACTCTCCTATACTGTGGTATAGTGCGCCCGCCATTAAGATTATAACTTCCCCTGGGCGGTACCTTGAAAGGGATGAGTGCGGGGTAAAGTATTGAAGGACTAATAAACTACTCACGAAAGTTTCAGCTTCAAATCAGGGAGGTAACATTCACCGCCCTCGAAACGCCCCATTGGGAAGATGACAGCCGGCCCCTCGTCTAGGCCATCCTGATGTGGGCTCACAGACAACTTCCACACGATGACTCTACCAAGAAAGGGGCCAGGATCGACTACTGTCCACTTGCCTGCATCGAACGCCTTCCGGTATTTCTTGTAGAACTCGGGAAAGGCCTTCCGAAACATCACGGCCAAGCGTAACGCCAAGGTCTCAGTGGCATTAAAGTATGCGTGGACTTGTGGTGCCCCGTGGGGTCCAGACACCATGTTTTTGGAGGGATGGATTCCGTACTGAGGTCATAAATGTGAGTTAAGGTTAAGCACGCTGTAGATGAAGAGTGCTTACCTTTGTCGCGTCATGCGCTTGGTCTGGCCATCCATGGACCAGGTGTAGGACGCCAGTAGTCTCAGAGGTGAAGGTATAGTCATGGTATACATACTCTACGCCCTCTAATACGAAACTTTGACGATCTTCAGATTCGGTCATGGGACCACCAGGCGGACCGCAGTCCTTGGGGTACCTCATTAAAAAGTCGCCTTTATCGTGGCGACCGTCCCGCTTGGCATGTTCCATGCCGATATGGTGCACCAGCAGCTGCGTTGCTACATGCACCTTATCAAGGGTCTCCCTCTAAATCTAGGCGTGAGTTGGATTCAAAGTAAGCTACGTAAAAAATTACCTTGAGTCCGTCTGAATATACTTTTTTGCCGTCTCTCTCAGCCTTGTCCAAGCATGCTGGGGATCGCCCCAGTGCAGAAGGCGCCTTAGGCCCTGGATTGTAGGCAACAGGATCAAGGGACATTCTGTCAGTCTGTTCTCCTGTTAGCGCAAGTAATCAAGACGGCTAATGAACTCACATTAACCTCGGCCTTGACACGCCGTCCAAAGTAGGCGACCAGGGTATTCCCCACCTCATCTTGAAAAACTCCCGACGCTCCGTCGCTCTCCCATGACTCCATCTCTCTAATGATCGCCCGCGCCTTCTCTTTGTCTTTCGGCGCATTCTTGGTTCGGCTCTGCAGCTTTTGCAGGTTGACACCTTGAAGCTTGTAGACCGGCGCTTCGTCCGCCCAGTACTGTAAGTCGTGATATATGTGTTGTAACAAGCGCTGCTGTTGCTTGCGCTTGCCCAAAGTATGTCTGTCAGACTTGCGTTTGCCAGACTTACTTTTGCCAGACGTGCGTTGATAAGCACTGGGCTTCAGAAGCACCGTCTTAGGATGCGGTACTGCTGTTACCTTGCGAAGGTGGCTCTTTTCCTCACCTTTGATGGCAGCCGCTGCTTGTGACACGAGCCTGCCATCAGTAACGACCTCGTGGGCTTCACCGTCACCGTCCTCTGACATTTCAGACAACGAACTGAGGGATGACATGTCGTCATCGTCTTCAGAAAGCTCTGACAAGCTGCTGAGGGGGGATGTGCTGCCGTCCATGTACATGGACGATTCAAATGAGCCGTAAGTACATGTCTATTAAAACTCGTCAGTAATATTACCAGGGTAGCACATACTTACTTACTGGGCCGCAGGAACCTTCAAGTCCTTCCATCTGAATCACGCTGTGTTTACAGAGTACGTGCGTGAGTTTGATCTGCACAAATGTATATAACAAATGTTAGAGTCAAGATTCACTGTTCGTTTACAACATACACACCTTAGAATTGCAAAGTACGTCGTGCTTTTTGAATTGATCCGCACAAAAGTCTATGATTAATGTTAGTCGTCTAGATTCACTTTTAATTTAAAGAGTACATGCCTTACAATTGATCCGCGCCTACGTGCCTTATGATTGATCCGCACCTTGACAAGGTGTGTGCCTTATGATTGATCCGCAAAGGGTGTTGATCCGAAGTTTAGAAGCGCCAGAATTTTATAATTAAAGTTCACAAATGACATAGTAAAGTCTATAGTACTACAGTACTAGCAAAGTCTATAGTAAGTATAGTCTTAAGGTCTACATAATACTATAGCGCTATACTAATGATGATGGTCCGAAAGAGAGAGGTGAAATGGGCGGTAGCACATTATATAGGGAACTGCATTATCATTCAAAGTCCGCCGGAATCAAGCGCCAGCCACGTATACCGGAATTTACCAGCTGGGATTCAAGGTCCGCCGGAATCAAGCGCCAGCCACGTATACCGGAATTTACCAGCTGAGATTCAATACTTATTTGTCATCCCTATATGAAGACCGCCCTTCTCATTTCTGCTTCTCTTTTCCGCCCCACTACCTACTACACCCATTTTTAAAATAGACTTAATTATTAAAATACATGCATACACCTTATACTTAAAATAGATACACCCCGCCCTTTAAAATACACATACCCCGCTTGACAATGTGCTTAAAGTATATTTAGAAAAATTATATTTAGGATTGATGCGTGGACACGTTGCGCCGACATGACTACCAAAAGTAGTAATGCGCGCTCGCTGTGGATGTTAACCATTGTTGTCCAAATTCGTCGCGTCCACAGTCGCATCCACACATTGTTGTGTTGGCCATTGTTGTGCCCACCGCCCGACGCTTTGGTAAGCAACCCAAATCGGTCGTCCCTATAAAAGGCTGACCTTCGCAATTGCAGGCCTCTTTTCCACTTCCATCATCTCATCCATCGCGTACTAGATATCACCTTAGAGTACGTATTACATTAGTTTAAGTCAAGAACTCTGATCAATTCATGCATAGGAATGTCAAAACGCGCTGCAAGCCCATCTTTGGACGCGCCCAACGCAAAACGTACCAGAAATCAAAGTAAGTCCTTAATTTACTAAGTGTCCTGTCCGTACTTACATCGATCTAGTACCATCTTTATCCGATGGAGACGAGTCAGTTAATCAGGAAGCGGGGTATCAGGTGAGCATAATTTCCATCCTTTCTCGTGTGCTCTGATACTCATTTTTCCAAGCCTCAATCAGATGACGACGAGGTGATACTCCTCGACAAGGCGCAGGTCGCAGAGTCGAGTTCATCCCGCGTTAACCCATCTTTCCCATCCCGTGCCCAAGATAAACCAGCCTTGCAGGATCCTGCGGCTTGGGATATCTTGGAGCGCTTTCTTACCACCGATCTAACCTTTGGCAACATGGAAACCGAGTTCCACGCACATCTCGGTCATCGTCATGACCCGTCAGACTGGACGGAGGCGAGACAAGCCTTGTTCTCGGGCGACGGCGATGATGCGCTCTCCCTATCGAATTTACTTGCTATCAAGCGCAAGCACATCAAAGTACATTCTACTCCGAGTTCCAGCTCGAAATCACGCCCTCGTCCATTGCATAAAGTGAGTTAAATTTTTTAAATGTATAGTTCTATCTAATCGTTCAAAGTCAAAGAATCCATTTATCGATCTAGAAGCGGATGATGCAGAGGACGAGGAGGAAGAGGAAGAAGAAGAAGAATTAGAATTTGAGCCTGGACAGGCCAAAGTCACGCATCTCCCCTCAAGAAAACACACGCTCTCCGACGCAGTCGCCAGGATTGAGGAGACGATCAACCGCAGCAGCAGCATCTATGCTCAGCGCCTTGAATCGCTCCCTCCTCCTCGGGCGGTTGGTTTCGTCCCAAAAAGACGAATGTATGTATTTACTGTGAATGGTAAGTCAGCATATTATCTACATATATTCTGCGCCTAATGGATTGCAGTATCCGTCAGGCAATTCATCGCCGACCATCTCGAGAAACGAGGGCTCGAGCTCGTGATATCACCATGGATTCCCTCGCACATTTACATTACCTCCGACAGTCCCCGCACAATTCTTGCGACCATCCCCGATCAATATGCATCATCAGTCAAGAAATGGGATGTAGTCACTGAGGACGAAGAAGCAGAAGTTAACTCGCTGCGGCTGCAGTTCCCATACCCTGCCTGGCTCCGGATCAAGCGGGGTAAGTATAGGGATGCTATCGCATACCTATTGGACTGCGAACAGTCGGATAACTTTGTCACCGCCCTCGTCCCACCCAGGGACTTCCCATATACCATGCCGAAGGGATCCATCGCGCTCTTCGACCCATCACGCCTTCCAACCGGCATTTCCCCAACTGAAATCCTTCGTAATGGAGAAGTAATTGGACTTAAGTATAAGGGGGAAGAATACTACGGCGGCCTACTCAAGAAAACTTTCCATCGGTACGCAACGGAGTTAGTCCACATCCCGCACCCCAACGATATTCGTCTCCATATCCAATCTGGATGGGACACCCCGTACACCAAGAAAACTGAAATCGCCTTCTCTAAACTTTCCTTACGAGCTGGAGATGGCGTGCGCCTCCGTACGCCTGATCAAACTGGGCAGATCTACACCATACTTGCGACGGATCATTCCTTCGGCGGGTCAGTAACCCTGGAATTCGATTTGGACGGTCGCAAAAAACAAATGAAAGCGACGCTCGCTGAAATAGAGCAGGTATTCGACGTTGGGGATGAAGTTAGGGTTGTTGCAGGAGTTTATTCAGGGGTGGAAGGGCACATTGTGCTCAAGTATGACGAAAACTTCACCATTTGCCAGTCCGGCACGCAAGAAGAGGTACGTATTTTATAATTAATTCGATACTCTAACTAATATAATGTATAGATCCAAGTTTCCAAGTATTACTTGGACCGTAGACCTATAGATCGTACTCTCCAAGGCTCTTCAGCAGCTCCCCAATACGTCGACCCTCCAGAGGAGGCCAAGTCTATAGAGATCGGCGACTCCATTAGGGTCACCATCGGAGACTTGATCGGTAGAAGTGGGCTGGTGTTATGGGTCTCAGGAGAATTTGTATGGTTCCACGACGACAACGACCTCCTTCGTGACGAATGCGACGGCGAAGCACCCACCTTGGTCAAAGTTAACACATCAATGGTCGAACGTACGCGCCTTCCAGCAACCCTCAAGTTCACCAGGGAGCGCGGGTATGATATTAGACCGGGTGATATGGTTAGCGTTGCGCGAGGACCTGAGTTTAATACCAAGGGGGTTGTGACCGCAGTAGACTTGGTCAACGCTCTACTCACTATAGAGACTGAACACGATCAAGAACTCGTAAGTGTTTTACTACAGTTTAGGCATGCATCTAACATTCTACAGATCAAGGTTCCTATTAGATTTGTCGTCAAGACACGCAATGGAGACCTCGACGCGTTCAACAAATGGATCAACAAAGAAGTCTATATCATCGGAGGAGAGAAGAAAGGTTTCCGCGCAACGCTATACAGTCTCTCAAATGATGATTGTATTATCGCTGTGCACGGCCAACCGCACATGACCATCAAACGTGCTAATGTCGCTACTACGTGAGTTATTCTCTTTATTCATTTTTGTCTCAAGGTTTACATATTTTAGTTACGGCTGCCGTTTGAATGGCGCGATGCTCCAATGGCAGGATTTCACTGCTTTTTGTGACATGCGCAGGAGATCTCACATAGCCCCACCGGCTCGAAGCGTTACCCCTCCCCCTGAGAGAACAATCCCCGTTGATGCCGGCCCGTCCATCCCCTGGGCTTCATGGTCACCCGAGGTCCTTGCTGCCTTTGGCACTCAAACGGACAACGCCGGCCCTTCAAACCAAGCCGAAGATCCTTGGACGGTGAACCCCAGCGACACCATGCCCACAGTTGAACCGGCTCAACATAATCCACGAGGTGAGTTCTTCAACATGATGTTATAATTTAATTTGATGTTTACTATTATTCCAGAGCCGATCGGTTGGCTGAGGGAGTTTGCGTTGAAATTTCACAGCTATCACGCCCTCTTCAACGTCTCAGCAGGCTTCCAGGGTGGAAAATTGATCAAACGCCTAGCCAATAGTCACTGCCCGGATCCTTTTTGTGGGCCCAATGGCATCGCTCCTCCCGGCCACATCGCAGCCTGGTGCACCGCCAAAACCGCAGGTGGCACTCGAATGGACTACCACATTCCCGTCGAGTTTCTCACTCCATCCGATCCCCGGAGAAAGAATCAAGAATGTTTTGTTATGAACGGTGATCATCGAGGATTGATCCTGACCGTTGCAAAGTGCAACTTAAAGGCCCGCACTGTAGAGTTTCAGTTGACTTCTGGTTCAAACTTTAGATTTACGTACAGTTTTGATGACATTTGCGTAGTAGAGCCTTCCAAGGACATGCAATAGGTTGGCGAATTTAGGGACATTTTCTACATATCTATATCACGATCTATATAAGCGGCAGTTTATACTAGCCTGCGCGCAATACTAATGTTTTCAATGTCACCACTGTGCGTCTTGATGTCTGATTTCAGTACTAACTTTATAGGAATACTAACTCAACGATAATCTGTAAGCATTATTTTGATTTTTCTCCCAGTCTTCTCTTACTGATCAGCATCGCTCATTTATAGATAGACTTTTAACATTTGCATTTAGGCTCGCCATATTATGTAAGCACACTCGTTCATCCCTACAAATCAAACATCTGACCTAGCTTACGTAATAAATAGCTCTTCTCTCTCAACGTCTTCGAGGAACGCAAAGTCTGGCGCAATTCAGTTGGTTAGGAGGCCATCCAACGCATTAGGTATGCAACTTGTACATATGCCGGTGGAGTATACTGACTACTTTTTAGATTACCTCTTCCTTCCGCCTTGGGGACTAACCATGGCAGACCCACGCCCTACCAAACGGGTTCACTTTCGGGATGTCAACTCAACAACCCACCCTACGAGATCTCCATCTGCCCAAGATATTTACAAGTGGACAAACACAATCAAGGCAACGGCCCCCTGCTTCATCAGAGATGTTCTCTCGATGAGAGAAAAAGTCACTGAAGGTTAGTCTCCTCATGCGTACGAAAATCACCCAATTAACAACTACAGGGACTGATGGCAGCTTTTACTGGCTTGGCCATATTCCCTGCCGTATTGTGCACATCATTGGTGTCGTGGTAGGGATTGACGTATCTGATAAATGGACGGTGTACACTGGTTAGTTCTCATTTTGCGTCAGTCGTCGTTACTCATCCCGGACACAGTTGACGATCATACAGGTGTCATTGAGTGTATGCTTCGCCACCCCCCGCCCTACGCCAACATTGATATAAAGTCAATGTCGACTGAAGACCTATGTACGTTACGCAAACGTCCGCTGCCTCCACCCCCACCTACTGTCACCGCCATCGGCTACCCAGTGGATGTCATTGGCAAAGTTATGACATTCCACGGTGGGCGGCGGATTACAGCCATATCCATCAGTACGTTCCCCCTTTGCATCTCTGACTGTGACCTCACCTCATCCCAGGGGGCTGCAATTCCACCAACGATCAATGGAAGCACGTTGTCACCGTCGTGGAACTTCACAAATCCGCGTACTCAGTGCCAAAGCCCTTTGAGATACCAGTAGAGATGGACTCAGACATATTGGAGAAGTCCATCAAGTGTCCATCCTCACCTCTGACGCACAGTGCGACATCCCGTCCATCGACTTTTATTATGCCAGTAAGTACTTTGCTATATATTAGTTCTAACTAATTCATCGTTGTGTAGGATCAATTTATTCATCCTTCTCAGTTGCGGACCGCTGACCTTACCGACAACACTTTTCGGTTATACCTCAAGCATCACATTCATAACGCGCTTGGCAATATCTGTGATATCGCCTCTCCAGCATTCACCCTCTCCCATCTACGCCGGATTCCCGAACTTGCCCTTCTAGCTAGTCGGGTTGTTCATGCCGAAATGAGGCGACGCCCTCAACCTCACGCACATGCTGCTCAGACCCGCAACTCCAACCTCCTGAGGGTCAGAATGAAGCGCCTCTTTATGTGGGCGATCCTCCGGCTTTACGAAGAAGGGAGTATCGTCCTTTACGATAAGCCTTTGATAGCCATAAGTTTGTACCCATCTGTGCCAAATCTCCCTTCAACTGACCTCGCCAATTCCCCAGGTTCCTGTAACACTCAGCAGTATGTCACCTCTGATGATGAGGCCTATCTATCAGACCCACCACCGCTTGAAGAAGACGAGGCCTACGTTCCTGTGACTGCCACGCTCCTCTCTCAGCCTGTGCAAGAGATCATGTCTGCAAGAGGCATTCGCGGAAAGAGTGCCAGGGTTAGACCTGAGGATATTCTCAGCGATCTGAAACAATTAGATTGCCGTTGGGCATGCATTGACTTGCAGACTGTCGATGAAGCCATAGACACCATTGTAATTGCTTAAGTACTCCTCTCATTTATTGTACCGCACTGTTTACCTGCTCCTTGTACTTGTCTTAGATGTAATCCAATACCATCATGCTCACATGTCCCATCTAGCTAGAGAATCACCGGCTGATCCCATAGGTGAGTAGTGTCTTTCAGAACTTTGGTACTCATGGGCGACACCGACAATGCAAAGTCAAAGCGTGAATACATTGAGAAGGACGACGCCGACAATGCAAAGTCAAAGCGTGAATACATTGAGAAGGGCGACACCGACAATGCAAAGTTAAAGCGTGAAAACATTGAGAAGGGCTGGTATGTGTAGTAATAGCGCGCGGTATAATAATTATGGGTGCATATAGATATTTCTCCTGCTGTGTGCGCCCCCAACCTATGCTTCATTGATCCCTAGGACCCTCTCTACCTCAAGCAGCTCCTGCCACAGTCTCCTTATCTCTTGACGCCTCTCCTCCGCAAGCACCATAAGGAGGCCCCGGTGCCATCGCCCAATCGGCTGATGTATGAGCGGTGCCAACCCTTCCGCCATTCTCCTCTCGTTTCCCCGGGCAATCTCGTGCCCGTCCTCCCACATACGCTGGGTACTTGTCAGCATGCTCTCTAACATCATGTCCCACTCACCATCACTCGCGCCGTGATTATTATGGCCCGCTCCTCGAACTCTCTCCTCTGAGCCTGTTCAAACGCGTGAGTCGATCGTTAAACAGAAACTGTGCACTTACATATTGCGGGGCAGGCAGGTTCTGTTGAACGTTCCCCGCGCCCATGTCCTGCGGCGCGGCCTGAAAAAAACTAGTGAGTTAAATACCATATCTTCGGGGACAACTCACATTGTTTCCGTACGGCAGCTGGTTGTTGGCTTGCGGGGGGGCACCGTCGTTGGCCTGCGGGGGGGCACCGTCATTTATAGGGTCAAAACAGAAATAGGTTTCAAACTTGTAAAAAAATATCTTTTGGTGGGCTGGTACATATCATTGAGGGTACTTCTGGGATGGATATGAGCCAACAATTAAGAAAAACGGCGGTTCGGTTGTGGAGATATGTCCAAAATACTGATATTTGAGCCTACCTCCCATATCACATGAATGCCGACCTCCGGAAGGTCTGAGACCATTCCCAATCGATTCAGAGGCCTCAAATACCCTAGGAGAGATGTTTTCGGTATCGGTATTGAGGCGGAACACCGGGATAGTGACATATATGAGGTCAGGAGGAGGGGGAGGACCCTGTATATCTCAGGAACACGATTTTTCCGGGCAATTCTGGCTTCACCATCGTGTTCAGAGGGCTCAATAACCCCCAGGAAAAATGCTTTTGAAGGACAGGCTAGTCATATGAAGTCTAGAAAAATCGATCTTTGGGTGAGGGAGCATGGCCTTGGTGGCCAACTTTGGAAGATGATTTTTAGAGCAAAATCCGGCTCGACCAACGTCTTCAGATGGTCAAATAACCTCAAGAACGAGTCCTAGCTAAAGCCAAGCAAGCCATATGAAGGCTGAAAAAATCGATCTTTGGGTGGGGGGAGGATGTCAGGGGCAGCCAACTTTGGAACATGATTTTTAGAGGGAAATCTGGCTCGACCAACGTGTTTGTATGGTCCAATAACCTATAGAACAAGTCCTACCTAAAGAAAAGCAAGCCATATGGAGGCTGAAAAAATCGATCTTTGGGTGGGGGAGCATGGCCTTGGTGGTCAACTTCGGAATTTGATTTTCTCATGCAAATCTGGCTCGACCATCCTTTTCAGAGTGTTCAATAACCTCGGAAACGAGTCCTACATCAACCCTTGCGAGTCATATGAAGGCTGTAAAAATCGATATGTGGGGGAGGCTTGCATGGCCTAGGGGGTCAACTCCAGCATTTGATTTCTTCGTGCAATTCTGGCTCAACCATCCTTTTCGGAGTGTTCAATAACCTTGGAATCAAGTCCTACATGATGCCAGGCAAGTCACATGAAGGCTGTAAAAATCGATGTGTGGGGGGGCCAGCATGGCCTAGGGGGTCAACTTTGGAATTTGATTTTATTGTGCAATTATGGCTTCACAAATGTATTCAGATGGTCCAATAACCTCTAGAAAGAGTCCTAGCTACAGCCAAGCAAGCCATATGAAGGCTGAAAAAATCGATCTTTGGGTGGAGGGGCATGACAGGGGTTGTAGTCAAATTTGGAACATGATTTTTAGAGAGAAATATGGCATGACCAACATGTTTGTATGGTCCAATAACCTCTAAAATGAGTCATGCCTGAAGTCAAGCAGGTCATATGAAGGCTGTTAAAATCAATGTGTGGGGGGCCAGCATGGCCAGGGTCGTCAACTTCAGAATCTGATTTCCTCGTGCAAATCTGGCATTACCATGGTCTTTGTATTGCTTAATAACCTCGAAATCAAGTCCTACCTTATCCTACCCAAGCCATATGAAGGCTGTAAAAATCAGTCTTAGGAGAATGTGGTGGTGGTACTGCTTACATAAGCAAGAATGTGGTCCTCTCAGAGGGGGCCTGCTCACCACTCTATGCCACTGTGATGCACCAGCGAATACATCTTGCTGATTTGTTGCCAAGGTTCGGAGCGTTGGATTCTGCCTGCATTTGCCTTATAAAATTTGAAAATTGCGAATTGGGGAGGTGTTGTGCAGAAATGCACGGCAGGGACTAATCTGTGGCGCTCTGATAGAGGTGGCCATCTTGTACATGTATATTTTCGCTTTTTTCCTCTTTTTTTTACAATCTTCTTAGCTTTTCTTTTTCATGGTGTATTTCACACAAACAAGACTTGTCCAATTCCTGAGATTTGACTGACTTTTGCTTCTTGTCTGGTATTGACTTGCATGACAGGGGCAGCCAACTTTTGAACTTTATTTTAGAGCAAAATCTGGCAGAGTCCTTGGATTTAACTGATGTTCGCTTCTTGGCTGGCTTTGGCTTCATAAATGTCTCTCTTCATAACTCCATCACAATTCGACCAATGTTTTTGGAAATGTCACAAAAAAGCGAAATATAAGTAGAAGTTTGCCACCTCTATTAGAGATGAATCCCCCATGAAGGGGAGGAGTCCTCAGATTTGACTGACTTTCACTTCTTGGCTGGCAAATCCTGGACCTTGCCACCCAAATAGCTCTCGGAGCGAAAATCCTGGTCACCTCTATCAGAGATGAATTCCGCATGAAGGAGGAAAACTTGGGCCTTGCCACCCAAATTGTCTCCAGAGTCAACAAGAAAGTGAAAAGGTAAAAGAAGCGAAAATAAAAAGTGTTGGCCACCTCTATCAAAGGTGAATCCTGCATGAAGGGAAGGAGCCCTTAGATTTGACCAACTTTCACTTCTTGGCTGGCAAAACCATGTGGGCCAACATGTGGCCGACTGTCATATGAATAAGTTGTTCTTGTGCAATGGACGATACAGTGGAATTTGACTGCCTCTCCAATGGAAGAATTCACTGGTTAGTTTGTAAAGCAGTGTCCGGAGCTTCTTCTAACACTATAGCTACATTTCAGATGACGAGTCAATGGTCAATCCTCATGCAGACTAAATCAGTCAAATCATAATGAAGCTTGGGTGAAGGGATGATAGATGAACGCTTGAAAAAGGGTCGTACTCACCAGGTTAGGTGTGTATCAATTCGTCCCATGCCTCACTTTCTATCATTAACATTTGGCTAAGCCTTGGGGAAGAAGCACCGGACCAAGAAGAACAGACAATGTACAGTCATTGCTGGGATTCAGACTATCCTGCAACTATCTTCATTTTCAAATATACTTCGTTGGGTAGGCCATGGTATTTTCTGTGTCCCCACTCATGCCAACTCCTGACCCCCCCTAATACAACCCTCAACCCAGACGACTTTTTCCTGACCTTGCTTGCATCATTCCAACAACATCAAAGAAATCATAATGACATTATGGCAAGGAACACTTACAAAGTCGAAGCCAGCCAAGAAATGAAAGTCAGTCAAATCTAAGACTCAGACAACCTTTCTGTGTGTAAAGGAAAGGTTTGAATATCAACTTTCATTGAGGGCCGACATGTGGCTGACTGTCATATGAATAAGTTGTCCTTGGGCAATGGATGGTACAATGGAACACGACTGCATTTCTGATGGAACCATGGGAATAAAGTTAATGTTCAAGGAAATTGAATTCACTGGTTAGTTTGTAAAGCGGTGTCCGGAGCTTCTTCTAACACTCTAGCTACAATCAGTGCCCATGAAGGGGAAAAGCCCTTAGATTTGACCGACTTTCACTTCTTGGCTTGCAAATCCTGGACATGGCCACCCAAATAGCCCTCAGAGCGAAAATCCTGGTCACCTCTATCAGAGATGAATCCCCCATGAAGGGGAGAAACCAGGATCAACTTTCTTTGACTTCCTAGCTGGCCTTCACTCCGCAGGTGTCCCTCTTCATAAGGTCATTATAGGTTTACTACACCATTTGCTCACAGGCTTTCTGAGATCAGAAATTTATGAAACCAAGGCCGGCCAAGAAGCAAAACCAGTCAAATCTAAGACTCGGACAACCTTTCTGTGTGTAAAGGAAAGGTATGAATATCAACTTTTATTGAGGGCCGACATGTGGCTGACTGTCATATGAATAAGTCGCCCTTGGGCAATGGATGGTACAATGGAACATGATTGTATCTCTGACGGAACCATGGGAAGAAAGTTAATGTTCAAGGACATTGAATTCACTGGTTAGTTTGTAAAGCGGTGTCCGGAGCTTCTTCTAACACTATAGCTACATTTCAGATGACGAGTCAATGGTCAATCCTCATGCAGACTAAATCAGTCAAATGATAATGAAGCTGCCAAGAGGGAGGTTCAAGAAGTCAAAGCCAGAAAATGACCATGGCAATATTCCTCGGAGTCGTTTGGGTGAAGGGATGGTAGATGAACGCTTGAAAAAGGGTTGTACTCACCAGATTAGGTGTGTATCAATTTGTCCCTTGACTCACTTTAGGTTTGACATCAAAGCGGGAGGTCACCTCTAATTCCATGATACACATGGCACCCGAAGAAGACTTGTTACTATGCCCATCCACCGAGATTTGTGAAGTTGACACCCATGGGTTTACTACACCGGGCCAACATGTGGCCGACTGTCATATGAATGAGTTGCTCTTGAGCAATTGACGGATAGACTGCATGAACCTGACAATGAATCAGACACTGATATGCCATAATGCTCTGATTATCTGTACCCTATGCCAAGCAACAGCCACATCGCTCCACAGAACACCAATATGTTCGCCTTCACTGACCATCAGCCCTCAGCGACATGCAGCCCTCAGCCCATGGAAACCCTTTTCCAAATTCAATCCCCATCTAATCATGCCCTGTGCCCAATACGACCTCAACCCAGGCGGCTGAGCATCAGTCACCAATCCAATGCAAACCCTCAGCCCAGTGAAGCCCTCTACCCAATCCAACCCCAGCCCAGCAAAGCCCTCTATCCAATCTGACCCTCGGCCCAGTGTAACCCTCTGCCCAATCCAACCCTCAACCCAGGCAACTATTTATTGACCTTGTTTGCACCATTACAACAGCATCTGTCGAATCCTGATGGAATTATGAATAGGGTCACTTACAAGGCCAAAGCCAGCCAAGAAGCGAAAGGCAGTCAAGTCTAAAACTCAGACAGCCTTTGTTCACACACAAAGGTTGTCCCAGTCTTAGATTTGACTGACTTTTGTTTCTTGGATGCCTTTGCCTTTTTAAATGCCCCCCTTCGTAACTTCATTATGATTTGACCAAAAAACTCCAACAGAGTTTACATTAGCAATCAACCAATGAATGATGATGTGAATGTATCAAATATTTTATTGGTGACATTCACATCTTCGTTCAGTTGGCGGTTGTTGATGTAGACTACCAGAGAAGTGACTCTAATAATGATAGCCTGTCCATAAGTCAACTTCTTTCCCTAGGCAGCTACACTCGGAAAACCTCTCTGTGTGCGAAGGCAAGGTAAGAATAAAATGTCCCTCTTTGTCACTCAATTATGATTTGATCGAGAAACCCTTTACTCAATTGCTGTAAAATGTGGTCTATTTGAACCATCATTTCTCAAGTTCATCTTTCTCTCTTTCACTGTCACTGCCCCTCCCCTAGCTTTGGTGAGTCGTCTATGTCCCTGAAATGTAAAGTCAAATAACCTTTGGTTAGCCTGAATCAAAGTCATCGTTATACATGTACATTGTTAGTTTGTCTTGTTCAGGTACTTCTTCCCCAAGGCTGAATCGACTTGTAAGGATAGAAAGTGACTCCATAGCCTATTGAAATGAAATACACCCAATGTGATGATCACGAACCTTTTTCAAGTGTTCAGGTACCTTCCCTTTGCACACAAAAAGGATGTCCGAGTCTGTGGACTTGTCCGACTTGTGCTTCTTTTTACCTTGTAGCCCTCAGTAATATGTCCCTCACATGTGCATATATTTCTGATGATACTTATGGGAGGCATGGCAAGTACAAACTTCGACCATCATCTATACTCTAATCTTCAGCCACTACATTTTCTCCTTCCAAAGATTGTCCTATATGCATGGGAAATGGCAGGAGCTTGCGAGAACGTGGGGGAGGGGGGATTCTCTGATTTCTCTTGGTCATAGTCATTTTCTTGCGAATCTCCCGACGCTTTTGTCTCTCGGTCTTCGTTCTCAGATTACCATCTGTGTCAAAGGGTTGCGAGTCCATCAGGTCAGCTGCAAATATGCGCTTTCCCTTGATCAACTTCATTTATAGGGTCAAAACAGAAATAGGTTTCAAACTTGTAAAAAAATATCTTTTGGTGGGCTGGTACATATCATGGAGGGTACTTCTGGGATGGATATGAGCCAACAATTAAGAAAATCGGCGGTTCGGTTGTGGAGATATGTCCAAAATACTGATATTTGAGCCTACCTCCCATATCACATGAATGCCGACCTCCGGAAGGTCTGAGACCATTCCCAATCGATTCAGAGGCCTCAAATACCCTAGGAGAGATGTTTTTGGTATCGGTATTGAGGCGGAACACCGGGATAGTGACATACAGGAGGTCAGGAGGAGGGGGAGGACCCTGTATATCTCAGGAACACGATTTTTCCAGGCAATTCTGGCATGACCATCGTGTTCAGAGGGCTCAATAACCCCCAGGAAAAATGCTTCTGAAGGACAGGCTAGTCATATGAAGTCTAGAAAAATCGATCTTTGGGTGAGGGAGCATGGCCTTGGTGGCTAACTTTGGAAGATGATTTTTAGAGCAAAATCCGGCTCGACCAACGTCTTCAGATGGTCGAATAACCTCAAGAACGAGTCCTAGCTAAAGCCAAGCAAGCCATATGAAGGCTGAAAAAATCGATCTTTGGGTGGGGGAAGGATGACAGGGGCAGCCAACTTTGGAACATGATTTTTAGAGGGAAATCTGGCTCGACCAACGTGTTTGTATGGTCGAATAACCTCTAGAACGAGTCCTACCTAAAGATAAGCAAGACATATGGAGGCTGAAAAAATCGATCTTTGGGTGGGGGAGCATGGCCTTGGTGGTCAACTTCGGAATTTGATTTTCTCATGCAAATCTGGCTCGACCATCCTTTTCAGAGTGTTCAATAACCTCGGAAACAAGTCCTAGATCAACCCTTGCGAGTCATATGAAGGCTGTAAAAATCGATATGTGGGGGAGGCCTGCATGCCCTAGGGGGTCAACTCCCAGCATTTGATTTCTTCGTGCAATTCTGGCTCGACCATCCTTTTCGGAGTGTTCAGTAACCTCGGAATCAAGTCCTACATGATGCCAGGCAAGTCACATGAAGGCTGTAAAAATCGATGTGTGGGGGGGGCCAGCATGGCCTAGGGGGTCAACTTCAGCATTTGATTTCTTTGTGCAATTCTGGCTCGACAATCCTTTTCGTAGTGTTCAATAACCTCGAAATCAAGTCCTACATGATGCCAGGCAAGTCACATGAAGGCTGTAAAAATCGATGTGTGGGGGGGCCAGCATGGCCTAGGGGGTCAACTTTGGAATTTGATTTTATTGTGCAATTATGGCTCGACAAATGTGTTCAGATGCTCCAATAACCTCTAGAAGAGTCCTAGATACAGCCAAGCAAGCCGTATGAAGGCTGAAAAAATCGATCTTTGGGTGGGGGGGGAGGGGCATGACAGGGGTTTGTAGTCAAATTGGAAAATGATTTTAAGAGGGAAATCTGGCATGACCAACATGTTTGTATGGTCCAATAACCTCTAAAATGAGTCATGCCTGAAGTCAAGCAGGTCATATCAAGGCTGTTAAAATCGATGTGTGGGGGGCCAGCATGACCTGGGTGGTCAACTTTGAGAATTGATTTCTTCGTGCAAATCTGGCATGACCATGGTCTTTGTATTGCTCAATAACCTCAAAATCAAGTCCTACCTTATCCTCC
>NW_024539445.1:0-22164 GCF_016758775.1 Suillus clintonianus | reverse complement strand
TCCACTAACGCTGAAGAATGCAGCCAAAAAAATGAGTGACGAATGGACGGGTGACGAATGTTGCTCGACTGCCGCTCGAAATTCGTGTCAGAGAAGAGATGGAGCGCGCGCTAGTTTATGCGTCTATTATGTCATTCATCGAGTCCTTGATCACAGTATAGTCGCATACATCATCCTTTTGTACGATACCTTGTCTCCGCATTTGTGTTCAAATATGTACTTTGCATTCACTAGTCGTCAAACGACGAACTCATTGAGTGACCATTAGGGTTGTAACAGTTTTTCCGGATGGGGAACAACGTCACGTAACAGTCACAGTCTGCTTTGCGCCAAGTTTACCTTGGTAGTTTTTTCAGCATGTTACCTCTCGATTTCTGGTCAAACGTTGGCGCGCGAATTCCGGCCTGTCTGGCTATGTAAGGAAGGTCGCTGAACGGACTCCACGGTGGCACGGAATCAAGTTGAATCAGCATCAAACAACAACCCTAGCGGGGCCTGTGTGCTCCCGCAGCCGGCCGTCCAGCCTCGAATTTTCCAAAATCGGTAGCTTTTTATCTTCAGAGCGCGACTTCGCTTCTCAGGTCATTGTTGAACGGTGGACTCACTGGGCAACCTGACACGAGAGCATCGGTGTTTCACAAATATACACAACGTTAACCGCAAACCATCCTATTCCAATACAGCCTGGACTTGGATCTTTCAATTACACAAAACATTGTGGTATGCCATCTTTCGAGATAAGCCATCACCGATATGATTTCTGACCACTTGTCAGATACAAGTAGTACTTCCCCGAGTTGTTCTGTTTCAATTCACCATTCGTGCCACAGTGTATGATCGCTGAGATCGATGTCGATGTTAGTATTTCTATGTCATATCCTCTCTAGCTCTCTGACCTCATCAACAATTCTTGCCGTACTGACCCTCGATTACGGGAATGAAGCTGGGAGAGGGCTGTCCCAGGTCGCTGTCAAGGGTGCTGAGTACGACTCCACAGGCTTCAGCCCCATCCAAAGTGAAAAGGACCCGGGTAGGCCTTATCAAACTCCTACGGGTTAATGGACAACCGAGAGAAGAGTCGATTCATTTGGTTTCATGTCACAGCGGGCGTTGAAGAGTCTGCTGTTGCGTTCACCGTCGCTGAGAAGATAAGAAGTCAGAAAGTGATAGAGCGGACGAATATCGAAAAGCGGCTTGCGGGAACGTTCTTTTTCTCGTGCAAGCACACGATTCTGTGTGGAACAGCTCCAGTCGCCTTTGAACCATGTTTATGCTCGGGTTCACGAAGCCAGTTGTTGTGCAATCCGGGAGGCCGCTAAGCCCGTCTTGATCCATAGCCTCGTTCAGCATTTGACCTCACATTCAATACGCCCGTACCTTTTTTCGAGTGGCTAGAGGACGGAAGACTGGACGCACTCGATGTTGAGGCAGGTGGTGGAGCGATATTGACTGGCACGTTGATATTCATTTCGCTGGTATGAACCATTACGAACATAACTGAAAGGCGCTGCACTTTCCTCATGTACAGACGCAGAATCTGAAAATATGGAGCGGCCCTATCATATGTCGATGAAGTCACAGTGAGCGTCAGATCGACTTCTGATTGTGGCAAGTTACGGCTATGTAAAGAAACGTAGGAGATACTCGGTCCAATCTACTGTATTGTACAAACCAGGAGGCGGTGATCGAAGGCTCAATATAATGAGTACAAATATTATAATGCGCGCAGTAATATATAAGAGAGAACCAAATACTGCATAGGAGTGTCGAATCCACAATATGACGGATCTCGGAGGTGTCATTGTGAGTGCCATATCTTCAAGGTATACGTCAATCATGCGGGAGCCAAGAAAAATCAAAACAAACAGTGGTGCACATGCAATCACAAAGGAAGCCACACGCCATAATATCTGCTCTGCGTGAGTCTGAAACAAAAAATTCCAACCCAGACAATGTATCCCCCCTAGCAACATTCCACTATGACCTCCAACGAAAGCTGTGATCTCCCTCCCTCCCTCCAGCAGCGTCGCACTGTAACCACGGATTAAAATTCCGACCCAGGCTCCGGACGATATAACACTGGAGACAAGTGCAATCCGGTTCAACAGCCTCATACCTACTCTAAAATTGGGATTTAGATTGACAGATGCATAAGATCTCATGAGAGATGCGATCCGCTCCTCTCCGAACAGCCGTGTAGCTGCTCTCATAAAATGAGATCCTATGGAAGATGAGATCCGCTGGTCCACTTCGTACAGCCATGTAGCTGCTCTCAAAAGGGGAGATATCATCTGACATCCGATCCGCTGGCCCTCTGCGATCAGCCATGTAGCTGCTCTCTAACGCGAGATCTCATGAGAGATGTGATCCAGTCCTCTCCTAACAGCCTCATAGCCACTTTCATGGCAAGTCCTCCTACATGATCTCCGATGATTTTGAGAGCTGTGGTGACATCACTAGGCCCACCGTAGCCACCTAGAGACGCGACACGACGTGAACGGGCAGCACTGGGGGACGTTATTGTGCCCATGCCCGCAGAACTCAACCAGGGATAGATGACATAGAACCAATAACGAGAATAGCCTACATGGCTGAATCTTGAATCTGCCTTGCTATAATGTTTGCGAATCAGAGCAATTTCAGGCAAGAATATTGACAATAACATACTCGTATGTTAAGGTTGCGTCGCCCAACGGTAATGCTGTTGCTTTCCAATGAACAATATAAGGACGTCTCACATCTTTTGGCTTCTTCCACCACCAGCAATAGGCAACACATGTCAGAACAACTATAGCCAGGGTGTCGATTTCAAGCAGTTATTGGAAGGTTCTGGCCACGACGAGCGGCGAGCTGGAGAACAAACCATACAAGTTGAAGAATGGCGACACCTTTGGATAGTATGTCACCCTTGCTTCGGTCTTCGATGTCCGCCTTCTGGATGACAGGCATGTCCACAGATTCCCGAAGAACAAATTGTAGGAGTTCATCGGGTGGTGTAAGAGTAGCTCGCGGCTCGTCATTGACGTATAGGATGAACCCACCCATCCATGCTAAAAACGAATGAGTGATTGTCCAATCTGAGAAGACATCGGTTGCACGTTTGACTACTGAATAGTCCAAGTACTGACCTCTAAACTCTGCACTTCCACTACGCAACGTAGCTTCTACATCTGGACGGTGGTCTTGAGCATCGACAGGTTGTGCACTCAAGGCATCATTGAACCGTTTTTTAATTGCAATAGCGCTGAAAAAACTGCCGCGAAGCCCAGGTGATAATGAGTTCTGGAGCGACCAATACCATGGCCATGATGCTATACGACGAAAGACAATATAGCGTGTCTTCTCTTCCATACCCTGAATGTTCGGATGAATGGCGGTCCACGCGCATGCAAATAAGGTTACACCACAACTCCAGATGATGTCCCACAAAGTTCTGGTGTTATTGCTAGGTGGAGAGTCGTTGGCATCAAGTGTATGGATAATGGTGCCATTGAGGTGCAGAAGTGAAGCGCAAACAAATGGGATGTATAAGAGGATAGTGCAGCGTAGGAGGGCCATGAAGTGTAATCCGACTACTATGATCTGTTCACTCTGCTCTCTTTTGAAGCTGTAGCTGCGTGTATTGGCAATTCATGATAAGCCAGGGTCCAGGTACAAAAAGGTGTCGTACCCTTCCCGAGTCGGTTCCTTTGAGTAACTTCAAACAAAGTTTGAACTGTTACCCCTGTGAGGCTGTGACACAGCACTCACAACGTTTCACAGACCCCAGACTCCATTCAACATCTTCGCTTGAAGAAGCTTGAAGGCCCCATACCATACAAAATTTGAGCAAAAGCAAAATTCGATATCACCTCAACTGGTTACGGTTCGATTTGCCACTATGTCGGAAGGATTTTCGATGGCCGATCGTTGTTACGCCTGTCAGTCATGCTGTAGTGGTGTATATTACAAGCCAAAGGAATAGCGGCATATCAGTGAGCATCCTCGGTCACCCACTCGTCCTAATCATCACCTGAGAGAACTGCTCAAGGATGAAAGACTTACGTGGCTCACGAGCGCTCTGCATGGAGTCTGGACAGCATTCTCATATTCCCACGTGTCCAGCTTGATTCTCTGCGCTCTCATCTTCAGCTGACACGATAACCACTGGCAGCAGAAGCGGAGCCGCCGAGGACATCCACTGGCAAACGAACCATACGAGCTGAAGAATGGCGACGCCTTTGGATAGTATGTCACCCTTGCTTCGGTCTTCAATATCCGACTTCGGGATGACAGGTATGTCCACAGATCCCTGAAGAACAAATTGTAGGAGTTCATCAGGTGTAAGAGTTGCTTGCGGCTGGCCATCATCGTAGAGGATGAATCTGCCTATTTACGTGAAGAATCCATGAGTAGTTGTCCAATCTGCGGAAACATTGGTTGCATGTTCAGTACCGAATAGTCTGAGCACTGACCTCTAAACTCTGCAGGTCTGGGAGCGCCTGAACTTCCACTCGATTCCGGACATTCCTTACGCAACGTAGCTTCTACATCTAGATGATGGTCGCGGGCTTCAGCAGGTTGTGCACTCGATATCGGTGCCATTGAGACACAGGAGTGAAGCACAAACAAACGGAATGTATGAGAGGACAGCGCAGCGAAGGAGGGCCATGAAGTGTAATCCGACTACTATGATCTGTTCACTCTGCTCTCTTTCGAAGCTGTAGCTGCGTGTATTGGCAATTCATGATAACTTGAAGCTGGGACTTAAGGTGTCGGAGAAATAACGAAATGTGGCAGAACAAATCAAGTTCTTTGAAACAAACTTCAATGCAAGTGATCGTACCTTAAGTCCAACTCGAACTTTCCGCAGCCGCGGTGCATCAAACGTAATGATGAGACCTCAGAAACCTTGGTATTCACTGCGAGAGGTACTGCCATGTTATGTCGAGCAAGCCTTATTGTGGCGGATATCGGCGATAGTGTGGCCTAAAACGGAAAGAAAGAAAAAGTATATTGCATCGCGGCACAAAAAAAATACTCCAAGTGTACTGCTTTCCTGTCGGTATCAACTACCTCGGATTCCACTCGCGAGGAGTAGGCCAGAAGTCAGAACAGCGTATCTGCACAAGTCAATTCATTATGACTTGATCTTGGCTTTCGGGTAACCGGCCCTCATCAGCACGAACTGGGGTCACTTATGATCTTCAAATACGGCACCGTGAAAGATGGAACGCCCGTCAGTCATGTTCGTAATCCGCGCTCTCATCTTCAGCTGACACGATGACCACAGCAGAAGCGAAGGCGCAGAGAACGTGGAGGTTCATAAGGCAGCAAATGAAATCCCCGGTGCATGTTAGAGAGATAATCCGCGAGGTCATCCATGTGGCGAACCGTGTGCAATAAATCGTTGAGGGAAATTCAGAGACGCTCCGATCCAGCATGAGCAAGGGCGAGAGCAGGTCAGAAGTCAATCAAGTGCGTCTATCATACAGTCCTGACCTTGACAGAAACCAGCTTGGAACTGCTGTGTAAGCAGGTCTTTCGGGCGTTGCCGGTGGTACTGTACCGTTTTCAGGTTTTCAATAAGAGTTCTTTCCATCTGACCAGCACGCTCAGCGACTTGACTCGTACTTTCACGCCCGAGCTCCTTGTGTATACCATAACGCAAAAAGTAATGGCGGTTTGTTAAACCAAGGAGCTTACCACTTGGATGATAAGCTACAGCTTCGACGATTCAGCTTAAACTCTCATGCAATGCTCTTGATGGTTATCTTCAGAGTGCCAGTGATGCAGATCCTCTTTGCTGGTCTGCTTCTCCATGTGTTATATCTTTACTGCCTACCGGCGGCAGCGAGTATGCAAAGGGGTTCTGTTGAATATGGAACAGAATACACATGGTGCACACTCGCTACACGTCTGACTCGCCTCTTACAACATTCATATCGTAAATTGTCTGGTGGAGTGATCAGCTCGTCTCTTCTAGGTAACAGTTCTAGCTCTCCGCAGCAATTAATTGGATCAGGCTGCACATGACCACCTCGTGTTCAGGCCGTCTTATCTTTGATTCATCAGACTTCGATTTATAGGCACCTGTGTGCACTGGATTCGTGTAAAATGCTGGCGATCGTTGTATCAGGCTCCATCGAGCTACATCGGCGATTCTGGCTGCGGAACGGTTCACAATTAGCCCATTCTTCCCAAGTACGCTTGCCCGAATAACGAACACGAGGCTTCTAAACCTTGTAAGATCACGGGAGTCAGCGCATGTTCCAGCGGATCGTCCCGAGTTATCTTCAAACGAATCACACTGGTGGCTATTGTGACCTTCAAGCGCTAGATACGCACATAAAATGCCCGTGTCGTTTCCGCGAACTCCGACCAGCTTTGAAACTATCATCACCCACAAATCATCATCTGCTTTTTATCGACCATGGCATCAAACAGCTCTCGAAATGGTGTGTTACGAGTACACCACCACCCAGAGTACTATCTCGAAGACGGTAATGTCACCTTCCATGTACGCCACACTTTTGTATATCCCGCTCGCGCTGATCGCCACGTACGAGTAGGTCGAAAATCTCTTTCGTGTCCACAAGCACTTCTTTGAGTGCGAGTCGCAATTTTTTGTCAAGGAGTTTGAAAAAGCTCCCCAGGAGGGAACTTCAGATTCCACTGCATTTCGAATCGATCGGGTAAGCACCGCCGACTTTGCGAAGCTACTATGGGTCTGGTACGATCCGTAAGTATTCGTTTAAATTATTGTGTTCTACAGTCATCATACTTAATCACTGGACATAGCTCGTACAGACGCGAAAGCAAACCGAAAGAACACTGGCTCACCATACTCGAGCTCTCCACGATCTGGCAATTCCCAGAGATGAAGAAACTCGCCGTCGACGAGCTCCAAAAGCTCGATATTGAACCCATTGAAAAATCACCACGTACGAGAAATACCACATCCATAAATCGCTGCTATTGCCTGCATACATGCTCCTGTGCAAGCGGGCGAGCCGAATGTCCGCCGAGGAGGGTGAGCAGCTCAAGATGCCCACTGTCCTTGGGATACATGAAGCTCGCGAGCGTGCAGCCAGGAGCGCAGCGGAGAGGGGGTGTCGTAGCCCAACCTCCGCTGATGCAGACGATGAGGAGCTGGAGAAGATTTTGAATGACGTGTTCAGTCTGAACGCCACTAACCGACAGGGCGCACAGCCGCAGGGGAAACCAAATCCAGTGCCTATCATTAAGAAGCCGGAAGCGAATGGAGCCGCTAATGGCAGTAGGTCGTCTGCTTCAGGTTCGGTCAGTAAAGTCTTCTGTATGAGATCGTGTAATGTGTAGCTGATTGAAAACACTCTGTTCAGGATGATGATAAGCAGAAGGAAGCCGACAAAAATAAAGGCACAGTATGTTACCCGACTTACTAAACATACTTCACTGATGCTCGGGGCATATAGGAAAAGGGAAAGCAAAGATGAGTGAGGAACCAACGGAAGATGGGGGTTGCTCAACTGAGGAACCAACGGAAGGTGTAGGTTCTGATGAACCGATGGAAGGTGGAGGTCGCTCAAGTGAACTCTCGATTTCTGTGATAGAGCCGAGCGGAGCGCACTCGGGTTGATGTGTACCTTCCATTCATGACAGTAATAATCGCGTATACGTATATCGTCCTCCTTGTCTGATATCAAGTCACTGTATTCTTGACAATTCATGTGTTCCGCAATACACCATCGAACAACCATCTGAGTCGAAGCACCAGCAGCCAAAGAGAGAGAGAGAGAGAGAACTTCTATATTTATATACCGCAACAAACAAAGTAAACTGTTAAGACGCGGTGCCCTGTTGGGGGCTGTACTGGGGAGTATTGTAACAGGGTAGGGGGTGTAAGTATAGTACGAATAGCCAAGCGGTCCACGTTTGAAAAGTTCCGGTGCGCGTATTAGTTTGTTCGGCGTCCAGGCTGATTATAACATCTTCTCCTCGTTCCATGTTCTCCTCGTCTCCTCCCTCCTTCGTCTCCTCCTTTTCCGCCCTCATCAGGCATCTATCCCTCTCCTTTCTTCCCAGTCCTCTTCTCGTTCCGGTGTGACCTTTTTGAATGCGCTGGACTCTTCAATAAACTTCACTAGGGCCTTGATGTCCTTTTCCGTACCCAGGACTTCGTTGAGTATGATGTTGCGGGATACCTCAACCAGCAGCCAAAGAATTCGACGTTCAGTTGACACTCGCTTAACATAGACGATGCTAATCAACCTGAATCGTACACCCACCACAAAGCAGCTGTATGGTAGTACGCGCTGAGCTGAAGTCTCAGAGTATGCTGCAGACTAGCAGCGAGTCGAAGCTAGGAGCCGGGGGCGTACATCGCACGGGCGTTAGCAAAAGGCATGGCCAACCCGGTGTAGCTTGGATGCCTCACCAAGTAGGGTCCACTTGTTGTGAGCTTGCCCGTCTCGAATATATTACTCTTACGTGAAGAAGTGACTCAACGTTCTGTAGCACTGCCAACGAATGTAACCCGACATCACAAACACCGAGCTTCCTAGAGCTTATGTCGTGGTGAGTTTGCTTGCGTCAGGGTTCGCTGGTTTCCCCAGGATCCATGACTCTTGCCAATACGCAGTGTGGCGGGCAGAACGACCGAGTGGCCAGCCAGACTACAACTGACTAATCGTGAAATTCGCATCCGATCGAGTGGGCACTGATTTCAGGAGCCGCGGTATGAGCACATAAACAGGCACGATAAGCCTCTATTAAATTGGAGTCATCACCCGATCTCCTTCGGTGGAATCTGGAGCAGTGACTGAGATATGAAAACACGCTGCAGCTGCAAAAATAAATCTAAGCTTTGCACATCACGCTTGATCAAGAAGCACTCACCAGCTGATGGTGTATGCCATATATGGGGGAACACGTAGCGTGTCCCTGCATTCAATTTCACCATAAAAATTAGTTCGTGGGCGCAAGAATCTACTAATTGAACGCCACTCGAAGGGAGCGTTTCGGTCAGTAAGATTAAGTCAATATTGTACGAAACACCTGTTCTCTTCCATGAGCTCCTGCTAAGCGCTTTTGAGCTCTTGAGACCCTGATACGACCCTGCTCGACCACAGCAATACCAGGGTGCGCTATTTTTTGCGACCACGACCAGTCTGACGTTGCAATCCTGTAAAAGTCACAAAAGAACTGTAAGGGAATAATGAGCCAGGTAGAGCCTCATGCTGGTCATGTGTGGGTCTCAAGGCAAGACCCTGAATCAAGACAGATAAGTGTGCGTGATACACACCATCTTGAATGACTGTAAACCATGATTTTGGCGCCTTAGGGATGCTAGGCTCGCGTCAGTGAGAGAAGACCTGAGTTTGAAAAGAAAGTTGCTATTTCTTGGCTATGATTCCGAGACATTTTCTGCTTTCCTACGAGACTAGTGTTGCCGTGGGTCCGGCTTCTGTCCGGCTTTAGCCGTGGGCGGAGCGTGTAATTAGCCAAGCCGTGTGATTAGTTATGGCTTACATAATTCATGGCCTGGCCCAGTTAATAAAGCGCGCTTACTGTCTCCGAGCCGGCTTCAAGCCAGCTGATTTAAAATTAGAATTTTATATTTTTATATTTTTAATTTTATGATTACACATTGATCAAAAATAGATTACATTTAGAATTATCGAAGATCTAACTACTACCAACGCACGATCGATAATCACACGGGCGCTAATGGCCCCCCAAGACCAAGTATGTGATTATTTCGTTAATGTTTGATTAAAAACTAAACTAAAGTAGGAACTGTGCTGCGTTTCTCCCCCACGGCAGCTACGTGAGCCATCCATGACGAAGAAACGCTGCAAATTAAAGCAGCGAGGAGGTGAAAGAGGACGAGAGGGTTGGAGAACGAGGTGGCGGGGTTGGATGGTGAGGGTGTTTGGTCGCGAACGGGGGAGTCGGCGGCGTTGGGTGGAGGCGTTTGAGAGATCGCGAAGGGCGTTGAAGGGTATGGGGGATAGGGGGATAGTTGCGGGTGGTAATGAAAGAAGCGGGTTCATCAGTTACATGTTCTACCTCGATCGTCGGTTGCACGCACCTTTAGCCGCTATGATACTCGTGCACACGAACACACGCACATGCCGCCCGTCCTCCGGTCCTATAAGCCATAACTGCATCTGGGTTGTATATCACGTCAGCGCTAGAACACGAGTACGAATAAGCAAGTACGTACCCGCCCTAGAGTAGGTTAGCATATGCACCTCCGCTATACAAGTCCTCTGGGTATACATTCCACGACGGCGATGAGCTCGGAAGGTGCGCTAGGGATGTGTGGATGATGGGTACAGTAGGTGGTCGCGGGGAAGATGCTGCATATCCCTCCTTGTGGAACTGATTGGGAGGAGCCCATGAGCCAATACTGTGGTTCGACTCCTTGTCCCAGAGCTCGTTCTCCTGTAAACCAGATCAGTAATATATCTACAAAGGGACCTAAAACCACGCACGTAATCATTCCATGACTTGAGAGGAATCGCGCGAGGATTGAACTTGCCTTCATCCTAAAGAAACTTTATCAGTATCAATCAAAATAAGGGGACCACAAAACACCTACATGAACGATCATCTTCTTGCCAGATTCACCCAACACGACACAGGTGGCACCCCAGGAGAAGTCATCCATACGCCAGAACGAATAGAGCGGGAGCATGAGAGAGAAGATCGGGATGGCCAGAATGTAGAAGACCATCCATCCAACCATGTCCCACTTGCGCCGGAGGATAAACACGAGGGCTTGTAAGCCATACACGGCACCGATCATGACGAGCGAAATGACAGGGAGAGTTTCCGCCTTCGTGATGACTTCCACAACGAGATACACGATCTACAACTTCAAGTCAGAATCCGAAGAAAACCCAGAACAGAAATCGGACGCACATAGCCGACAGTGATAGGCTGAATGATAGTCGAAACCAAATCGATCATGACCACAAACCGCATCGAAACAACAGAAACCACAAAGCTGCTCCAAGAACATCAGCTCTCCAAGGTTATGGACTGTCGAGTTGATCCAGCGACGACGTTGAGAGAGCAGAATCTTCCAGTCATCAGGCGCTACGGTAAACGCATGGGCGTCACGAACGAATTGGGTCTTGTGCAGCGGGAAGTGCTTTAGGAGGAGCGAGTAAGGTATCGATCTTCTCCAAGGTGCAGCAAGTTCTTCATGTGCAGGGTATCGACGCGGTTCTGCGAATAGTCCTGGATCATCTGGTTGGATATCAAAAGGGGCTTGTGGGTATTGGGAGTCCGCAAACGATATAGAGACAGGAAGGTGGTAGGAGAAGGCGACAATGTTAGTCAACGGTCCAGGGGGGGCAGAGGTTTGTATGGCGGCAGAGGCAGGAAGGTGGTAAGGAGGAGAAGGCGGCAATGTTAGTCAACAGTCCAGGGGGGGCAGCCTGATAGAAACGAGCTCTGAGAGGACCAAGACCACCTAAATACACGGTCAGTGGCATCTGAGTTGTGTCTTTGGGTCTTCATAGAAGAAGTGCGACACGGTCATTTCGAGTATATTGTTCGTCGGTCAGTAAACTGGCGCCGAGAAAGGGTGATCCTCGAGCTCAACATATGTCAAGGATCTTACCCAGTAGTGGACTGAAGAATATCCGGATTGCCTAGACGAGGAGACTGTCAGATAACAACTGAAATTCAATATGCAAACACAATGCAAGAAGAATCATAAGGTGCGTGAGGGTAAACAAAACGTGAAAAAAAAAATGAAAGATCAAGGACATGTCAGATATCAAACGACAACCTCGTCGTCGATGTCATCGCACTCTTGCTCTGCGATGGCTTTGAGGACAGCGTCATATGCGCTGCTGTCATCTGTAGGTCCACTTGAAACAGGCCCCAAAAGCTCATCGAAGCTATTGTCAGATACCACCCCAGTTTCCATGGCCCATTGCGATGCCGCCCAACCTTTGGTGAAGTTAAGTCGCTCCTTTTTTAAGGAGAACTTCACCATCTGTAGCGCTTCCATGAGGATCGGGCTGATACAGTTACGCCTCTTTGTGTACGTTTCGCTGCTCGACGAGAACACTCGCTCACAGGGAACAGCAGATGCCTGGACTGGGAGGTAGTCCATAGCAACGGCGTAAACCGTTGGGAACATCCCCTCAGACATCTGGTCAAAATCTCGTGGTCAACAACAAAATACGTCACTTGACGGAGACGACTCTCACCTGCCAGAAGGAGAGTATATTTGTTCCCCTGGGGCTGATGTTAGCTGTGGTATAAGCCGCAAACTCCTGATCGATTGTCTGGACGATATCGTCACCAACTGGCGGTGCATCCCCCTCACGAAGTCCGTAGACACGGGAGCCTAGCGTGCGTGATTGTAGTTTTGGGGGTGGTTGGATTGGAGCCGGTGTATTGGAGGTCCGCTGTGCTCTTTGATATGCATCTAAAGGACATATGAGCGCATGCTGTTGCTAGATAGATAGACGTACTAGTTTGAAAATGAATTCCTTTGCTGACTTTACCCGGTCCTCATCCCAATGATCCGTAGCCCATGACATTCGGCAGGTTGGATCGACAACTATAAACCGATCATAAGACATCAAATTTTATAAAAATGTGAGGGACTCACACATCGCAACGGCATATGCATTTGTGCAGGACATCCTGTCGTCATACTTCTCCGCCCAAGTCAAACCAATGTTGATGAGCGGTGCACAGTGCGGGGCGCTATTGGCCACCTGCTTCCAATCCTCAATAACCTTTCAAATGCTGGAACCGCACGACCCAACATGGGAGTGCTCTCGCTCGACATGGATTGCTGAGCTCTGTGGGGGGGCTGAAATTACAAGGTTAAATACAACATAGGTTACGAAGATGTCGATACTGACCTCCAGAATGACTTCGAAGTCCTGTAGGAAATGCCATTCTATTGGGCTCAACTTTTTGTCGTATATAGAACGTTGGTTGGGAGACTCGAAGAACATATCAACCGCCTGAGCAATGGTTAGCCCACGACAAATATTCAGTGAGATGGAACCTCACCTGACGTAGATTGCGTAGACGATTGAGCATGACATAAACTGAATCCCAGCGGGTTGGCTCATCGAGCAAAAGCTCGACTGTAGGGAGCTTTATAGGCTCGCCTGTATCTCCCCGGAACCAATCCTTTTCATTACCTATCACGATGGTATCCCTAAAATTCGAACGTCGTTGGTTTGATGCACGGATGGAGCGAACAAGATTTCTGGCCCGTTCGAGAGCTTTACGGTGATGGCGCCGACATACTCATTCTTGACGACGATTTGACCACACACATTCCAGGTATTCTCCACGGATGAGAAATCCGCTGTCGCATAGTCGTCAACAATATGTTTTACACATATGTTGATCACGTGCGGAAAGCAAGGAATTCGGTTTTCGATTGGATCATATGTGATCTCGTGTTCTTCGAGTAGGTTTGAAAGTTCCTTCATGCATGTTTGATTATTCGCCGCGTTGTCCAAAGTAAAGTGTCCAGGCTAAACGAAGTCAGAGCAACATCATACGGTACAGCTGAACACTCACATCCTTTGCAACGTCAGCGCGATCGAGGAGATTCAGTATTACTGAACCGAGAGATTTGCCGGTATGACTTCCTGGAACGTGATGAAATGCGATTAATGCTGCCTTCAGGACGAGCACCGACGTCTGCTCTTCCTTGGCAATCCAATGAGCCGTGAGAGCCAAGAAGGGGCGGAGCTTCTGATCAGACCAGAGGTCAGATGTAAAGGATATTTTTCCTTGCGCCCTCTGTAAGAATACATAAGACGTATGGCAGGATTCTCGATAACTAGACACTCACGGCAAGATCACCTTTCAACACCTGGAAATATTCTTGCCACGCTACAATTATGAGCTCACGAAGTTTTGTGCGGTGGAGAATGTCTGAATCGGTCAAATCCTCCCGCAAAAAATGTATCAGGCGTCGAAATTCTAGACATTCTATAACGTTCATCGCCTGCAGAAATTGAATTAGCAAGGGCACGTAGAAAGTAAATATCAACTTGCTTGATCATCCGCAACGATGAATTTCACCAATTGACAGTGCATCTCGTCAATGCTGAAATCGGGGATAAAATTGTCTGGAGATAAGGTGGTTCCAGGTGGGGAATTGCCGTGTCCCTGATTAGGGATGGTACCGAGCGACTCAATGTGATACGCAGGGTCCCGGAGCCTCTCACGGATAGCTGCCAAAGTCCATCCTTCAGCGAGTCGGTCATTGAGTGGTTGTATGAAGATAGGCCAGCGTAGGCGCTCCGCCTCTTGCAGGAAAACGTCAGAGTGGTGGTAGAAAGCGTGAGTACAACGGGCAGAAGTGCCGGTTGAGTGCTTATACGACATAACCAGGTGTGAAGGGTCCTCCACCCACAAACCCCTGGACAAGGCCGTTAGAAAGAACGAAATAATTGCAGACGCAAAACTCACTCGCAGATTCGGCAGATCCTGCGTTTAGTGGCTGGATCTTCCCTAAAGAAGAAATTGACATCAGCACTGGTTTTTGGCTGCGCTCCTCGGACACCCGTAGCCAAGGGATCGACTTGGGTGGAGTAGATAGTACTGGTAAGTGTCTGCAGAGGGCTGGGAACTGGAGGAGCCCTAACGTTGGGTGCAGGCAAGTCATCTTCTTCATCCCCAGAGACATTGGGGATGTCAATGTATTCTCCATCATCTGGCGTGCGACCAGTGCCAGCACGAACTGGGCTATTATTGCGGAACCTCGAAGGCAGTTGACGTTGCCTTTGGGGGTGTTGAAGCATAGTTACGTTCAACGCAACAGCGGCAGCGATGGGCGCAACATTGGCAGCGATGGGGGGCGTAACATTGGCAGCGATGGGGGGTGCAACATTGGCAGCGATGGGCACGATAGTGGCAGCGATGGGGGTAACGATGGGGGTAGCGTCAATGGGAGCAGCGGCAGTATGAGTAGGCACATTGGTAACTCGAGACTTCTGCCCTCGTCGACGAGGAGGCATGTTTGAGTGAGAGTAAAGATTCAAAGACACAGTCTTTATGTATCTTCATCAAGGGAAACAGCGGGGAAATGCCAGTGCCGAGTCAACCAATGACAAGTCCAACGTGTACGCACAAGGGAAGGTCTGGACAACATTATTAATTGTGATGACACCAGGGGACAACTGAACGTATGGCCAGCGTACGTACTGGAAGATCTTGTTCATTTGAGTGGTCCTGGGCAGCACAATATATGTGTGGGGTTTCCCCAATGCCCACTACCTTGCCCAATGAGAGGGATACTGATACCATAAGATGTGCGTTCAGATGTACCCTAGATCTTGCAATCAGTTGGTTATATCGAGCACAGTAAGGCTTACCTACATCCTCAGAGTCAATCGGCTGTCCAGAAGCCAGATTGCAATATAGATATAGAAAGGGCATCCAGTGAAAGGGACATCTCATGTTTGCAAATGGTTTGCGATGGTTGTCAGGGACCCAGGGTGCGTGGTTTGACGATCACTGAACACGTGTTTCAAATATCAACCACTGGGTCAAGGTCGAGCAAGTTAATGCTTACCTTCATTCCAGGAGTCGATGGCTGATTGATTGTGCATTTAATTGCGATGTGGAAAGGCATTGGGGTGTTAGTGGAAAATCCCCCCTGCGTCATCCAGAAGGTTGGTCATGATGGTGATATGATTCAATAAGGCAAGGCTGGTGGATGTTGGGACTCAGGCTTCAGGAGTAAGGTACAGGTATCCAGGACAAGTTTGTTTCTGTAGCAGGCCGACCGATTTGCAGAAAAACAGCACTTGCAAGTTGCAAGGACGATGGGCAAGGAGATGGTAGGGTGAGAAAAAGATAAGAAGCTGCGTGACTCAGCGTGGAGTCGGCCCTCGGGGGTCAGGAATCAGGCCTAGCCGCAGTAGGATTCAAGAATCAAGATGATCAAATTTGTCGACATGTATTTGACCGCATTGAACGGTTTGAAACCTATGAGAAACACATTGTAGACTTGTACACTGTACAGTTATGTAGAAATAGAAAGACATATTCAACAGCGTGATCTAGCAACTAATGGTTTTTTCCGCAGTGCAGTTGGGTGCATGGGAGAGGCATTACGTTGGTGTAAACTTCGAAATTACATTAGCTTCAGATTGTGAATGGGAAAATGAGACAGAATACTCACACACGAGTAGATCTGCGAAGTGGTGTTGCATCCGGCAGACATGGGGCCGCCTCGACCATCCAGCGTTCATTGGAGATTGGAGGGTGATGTGTGGTGTGATTATCAGGCATGCTGAAATCCAGCGAGCATGTAGATGGCGCAGCCAAGGTGTCTTGAAGACCACAAAGCAATGAACGAAGATGCTCATAGTCGGGGTCTTCCGAGAACGCAAGAGAGCGCGTGTAGATGAGAACACTTGCAAATTTGACGGGAATTCCACTGCATAAGACTTCAATGGTGGTGTTGACCTTGCGCTCGAGTATGGAAGAGCTGGAGAGTTTCTCGTGGTCACTGATTAACCATGGAAGGGAGCCGCGTAACAGATAGATCAACATGTATGTAAGTGATTCAAGGTCGTCACGACGACCCAGGTCAACTCCTAAGTGGTTGTTGATTGAAGCGAAGGCAGGAGTGCCGGTGAGACATTGATTCTGACGAAAGGGAATATGGACTCTGGTTGCAGTGTCCCAGTATTCCTTCGCGATACCGAAATCGATTATAAATGCAGTGTGCTTCAAATGTCCAAGGCCCATCAAGACATTCTGCGGTTTGATATTGCAGTGAACATAATTGTTTGAGTGGATGTACTCAAGACGTGAGAGCTGGAAAACGGGTTAGCCTATCTGCAACAACCCAGCACGAACCGACTGACCAGTTGGATTCCTAGATTGACAACAGTATGAAGGCTAAATTTTCGATCATGTGCGAGGAAAAGATCATGCAGTGATGGCCCAAGGAGGCCGAGAACCAAAGCATGATATGTTGATTCTCGACTGAACCAGAGAGTGCGGGGTATCCCAACTCCACCTTCAAGTCGTTTCAGAATGGCGTATTCGCATTGTACAGAAGATGGCTGGGCTGTGATGGATTCGAGTTTTACGGCAACTGCATCATCTTTGATGATATTCCGAGCGTGGTACACAACAGCTAAGTAGGGTCCATAGTATTTTAATTTTTATAATTATAGTCAGCTTGTGAACAACACACCATATGAACCAGATCCCAAAACATCTCCGAGTCTGAATCTACCGTCAACTCGTATCGGGACCTTATGGTTCATGGTGGGTATACTATGAGATAACTTGAGCCTTGAGGCCTCGAGGAGCAACAGTCGAACTAACTGGGTATGAGACTTCGACAAAGACGTGATTTCGTATTTATAAATCAGCTTGAGCTGGCCTCAAGCCAGCTCGAGCCGCTGTTGATTATTTTTGGCTCACAGTTGGTTCGTGGGACTCCAAACGGCTAATGAACCAGACCAAACTATATATAAGTAGCTTGGCTCACTAGGATAGCCAAAATACTTGCAAACCGATGAACGCCAAGCCGGAGCGGGCCGTAGCCGAGCTGCGGTTGTACTAATCATAAGCTTCCTTGTATTCACCGCTTGAAAAGCTGATATCCGTGCGTTCACCGTCATACCATTCATTGATGCAGCATTCAGCCTGCAGACGAAAATGTCACTGGCTAAAGCCAACGAGAAATAGCATGACTCACTGTGGTGTACACCAAGGCCAATGCAGGTATCAGAAATGGAGACAAAACGTCCTCGAACACGACTCCATCATCCTTCTTGTTGCGGTACCAAACTAAATTTGCTGCTTGCTGATTTAACCTTGTATGAAATAGACCGCTGCGAGGCATGTTGTTCTTTCTGTCCCCGAGGTCCTTTCAACCAAATGTCAGTACAAAACATGACTCGAGATATGAGAACGCACCCGGTAACACATCCCAAATTTATCCTTGAGCTGACGGGCGAGTTTGCGATTCCTAGACTTGATGGACTCCCGATTGGTGGACTCGAAACCGTAAATACTCTCAACAAGTGGGCGAACCTTCCCTTTCACCTCACTCGTGAGATGCAATGTGTGCCGGGTAATCTTGATCCAGAAAGAAATTAGATAGATGAAATAATAGAACTTGAACACGTACCATTTGTATAATCTCTCCATTAAAACCAATCTCTATCTCATAATGGTTGCATGCCTCCTTCCAGGCCTCCTTCGCCCACAATACCTGAGTCATTCGATCTGGATAGGCATACTCGGATGCGAGCCACACACAAAAATGGCTGATTGCATACTTGATAAGTTGCTGGACCGCTACCTCGTAATCCCGGGCCGCTACATGGCCCTTACTCTGATGAATCTTGCGTGGAAGTCGAGTCTGTTCACCTTGCTGTGGCGAAGGCGAATGTGAGGACTCCCGCAGTGGTAGTGCATAAAAATTAACATACCTTGGTACAAGGCCTTCTCTGAAGGACAATGTTCATGTCGTTGACGCTGAGAGGGACCAGAATCAGTGTGATTGATAAGATTACTCAGCGCTTGGCGAGTAGGAGCAGTAGAAGACATTCTGGGTGTGAATAGGAAGTTAGAATGTTAGGAGGAGAATATGGGGACAGAGCGCACCTTTGTTAAAACGTCCCATCCTTTATAATGTCGCGTCGCGTCCGTGAAGTTACACGATCAACAATCGATGTGCTGCAATCAACAATTGACGCGACGCGCTGCATCAACAACACGAACACGTGAAGTCAGGTGCACTGGCAACCTGCGATCTTGAGAGATGGTACTGATCTTGAGGAAAAAACTTTCGATGTCCGATGTCGGACAGATGGCACAAGTCAGCCAGGTGAAACCAGACGAACTGTCACTTACAGGTCAGCTTTTTCGGCTTGTCAACCTCCTGCTCCTCCATCATGCACCGCTGCAATTTTTGCCTGAAAGGCAATTTCCAAACTGCGAGAGCTGTTAGCATTCATATCACCAGAACTAGAGCCTGTAAGGAACACATGGACCGGCTGCGCAACCACAAGCAAGCCTCAAAAGAGACCACACAAGCCACACGCAACAATGACCATGAGATGGACATTGGCAGAGACATACCTTGGGAGTTTGATGGCCAGGTGGATGGCATACAGGAAGAGATAAGATCCGCGACACTAGATCAGCATTGCGGTGTCCAAGTTGAAGAAGTAGATGACGAGGAAAGTGTGTGGATGCGTTTCGTGCAGTCATACCCAGGGCGGGTAGCGCAAACGCTGGGCCACGCTGAAACAATGTTCCATGCCATCAAAGCCCAACAAGAGGCTCGAGGCCTGGATCCATGGGCGCCGTTCGCAGATGCAGAGGAATGGGGACTTGTCAAATGGTTGGTATCGCGGGTGGGCCAAAATGCCATAGATGAATTCACACCCCTGGTTGTAGTGTTAGACCTAGTAAAATGGGAACTACCATTTTTACCATAGACACTTTTGATGGCAATTACCAGCAGCACAACTTGACCTAATCCATGGCATTTGCCAGGTTCTATTTTGCTGGGTGTTTTGGCTTTCACAGCCGCATTTTTAGGATTTTTGAAACTCAGCTATGTTTTCAGTCACAAATGTGTTTTCCACATTTGTCAGATGTTTTGGTATGTTTTATTCCGCAATTTTGGCCTCCAAAAGCGGAAATTCATAAAACACATCCTGTTTTGGTCACCTCCTCATGTCAGGCCTCCCCACATTATTCCCACACTCCGCATTTTCGCATTTTTAGTCACCTACTGTGGGAATTACCCCACAACACCCAAAACATCATCCCCAATATGGTATACCACATAATTATAATTATTCCCACACCCTCCCCACCTCACTGCAGGTTACCACTACACCACAATAGGTCCTCCCTTGTATCTAAGTAGTAGTTTGGTATATACATGTATAATATTATCTAATAAACCGCTTTTTTTGTCAATTTGTGTGCCTGCTCATCCTCCAGGGCCTTTTTCAAACAGGGTAGGGTACAGAACATTTTCGCATTTTTGCCCCTTTGATAGGGGGGTGTTCCAGGACATTCAGAACATATTTATGAGCATATATGAGTAGATTCCCATCTTTATTTCACCCCCTGAAGTGTCCTACATCAATAGATATAGCACATATGCAAGAAAACACAGAATATGTTCTCATTTGATTATTTCTAGGTGAACAGCCTTGTAAAAATGATTCCCAGCATCTATTTAACAATAGGAACAATGTATCAGGAGCACAGGACCATAGGATAATTCCCTGTTGCATGGTGTGCCCCCCCTCTCCTGGTGGTTTACCCCTCACAACGACATCTTCTCGTGCATCACCCCTGACATTCTACATCAGCTGCACAAAGGAGTTTTTAAGGATCACATTGTTAGCTGGTGCGCTGATATCATAGGCGAGGAAGAACTTGACGCACAGTTCAAGGAGATGACGTCGTATTCAGGACTCCAACACTTCAGAAAAGGTATATCCAAGCGCAAACAATGGACTGGGGCAGATTATTGCGAGTTGCAGCGTGTCTTTCTCGGTGTGATTGCTGGCGCTGTTGACAACAAAGTTCTGACGGCAGTGCGTGGCGTCTTAGATTTCATTTACTATGCGCAGTATCGCACGCACACGGATGACACACTTGCCCATATGCACGCTGCCCTCGCCTCATTCCATGCCAGCAAGCACATTTTCGTCGACCTCGGGGTACACGAACACTTCAATATTCCGAAGATTCACTCAATGATTCATTACATCGATGCCATTCGCTTTCTCGGCACTGCGGATGGTTTCAACACTGAACTGCCTGAACGGCTGCACATTGATTTTGCCAAACGGGCTTACCGTGCATCGAATCGCCACGACTACGTCATGCAAATGACCACCTGGCTACAACGCCAAGAGTCCATCCACATTCAAGACGCCTACATTCACTGGTGGGGATCCCATCACCCCGTCAATCAAGAGTGGCAAGACTCGGATGCCAGTGACTCTGATTCGGATTTGGATGGCGCAGGACCTGGACTATTTGAGAACTGCGTTGACTTACCCTCTCAGGTCCAACAGTTCACAATGGTGATGGGTTCCCGTGGCTACTTCGTCCCTAGGACATGTCCGTTTCCGAATTCGACAATCCAGCGCTTACTTACCGACCACGATGCATCCCTTTTCATTCCAGCGCTTGAAGAATTCCTTCAGAAACATGTTTGAAGCTGGTCACGCCGAAAACTCACACCGCAAGATCGGGTGGACGTTTACAAGTACCTCAAGATTCTCTCTCCACCACGACCCCATATCAACAACTGCAAGTGCTTGTTCAAAGTTCGTGCATCACCGGTGATTCCTGTGTCAGACGTGAGGAGACTGCCGGCACCTGCACACTTCGACAGTGTGTTGGTGATCGAAGATGGGAATGAGTACACCGGTCGAGGTATATCCGGTGAGCATCATAAATTGGTTGTGGGCTCGTTCTGACCTACCTTAGGTCTGCGAGTGGGCGAAGTCCGAGTCATTTTCAAGCTGCCATCACGTCTCGGTGATTTTCCACACCCGCTGGCTTACATTCACTGGTTTCGACCCCTTCAAATGTTTGATGAAAATGTGCACAGCTTCCGCCTCAGCAAGTCTTCACATCAGTGTGGTCCTAACGCACTGGTGGGTACCGGTCCAGCATCAGGAAAACCCTCCCGCCCTAATTCCAACTAATTGCTGGTAATTCTGGTAATTCCTGATAATTGGTGAAATTCCCGATAATTAGCTGTTTTAGAAAATTAGATGGATTATGTTACCCCTTGATAATCCATTGATAATTCTCGATAATCAGAAGGTATTGTGAACAATTTCTGTGCTATTGTCTTTACATTTGGGTAGATATATCTGAGTTTGCTGGCTCAGATCATACAATCACACTGAATGTTACACGAAAAAATAGTCTTTTGATTAAAGAAGGGTATCTAATAGGTAGTATATGTTCACAACCATAATACCGTCATATGAAACTATCAACAATGAGATATCTATCGAGAACGAGCCAGCGACTACTCCGAGTCGTCATCCATCCCATCAATGTCGAGGAGTTCGAGAGCTGCAGCTTGCTCTGCAGTTTTCCCAGTATGAGTGTACCTCAAATGCCTGCAACATTGAATCAATATGCGAAGAACAAATCAGACAAAGACCGGAAAAT
>NW_024539444.1:0-24283 GCF_016758775.1 Suillus clintonianus | reverse complement strand
CCGTCACGGTGACTTCTGACTGGACGCCGGCAAGAAGCTCTGTAATGAGGGTGCGAATCTCTATGATTTCCTTGTAAACAATGTTTAACCTGTCATTGTGTCGATCAAGACACTCGAGGCATGATTGCAGCGTTGATCTTGTTGAATCTTGATCAGGGGTATGTCCTAACTGCGAAGACGACATCGACGGAGGGGTTATTGGTGTCAATCTGGACCGTAAATGCAAATTCACGGTAAGCTCGTGCGTTTATCTCGAGCCTACGAACGCAAAGTAACCTTACTTTGGCAAACACGTGCAGATTTTGATCGCTGAACCGGTTGTAATGAGAAGTCGTTCGAATCCTTATGAATACTTTCTAGCCTTTGTAGTGTGGCCGTCGAAGTGGAAGTGCTTCGCTTCACTTCGAAAGTGTGGGAGTTTGATTGACCGGAGCTTCGTTGTACATTATATATACAACTCACAAAGGCAGTCACAGGTTCGGGCTCCCCTGGCTTTGCCTAAACGTAGGTAAATCCGAATAATCAGAGGTTCTATCTAGAATCTCGGTGTGAGCCCACAGCAGGCCAACGTAACCCAAAATATACATGCAGAAGGGCATCGCACCAGTAAGTGAGCCCAACTTTTCTCAGAACGGAACTAAACATCGAGTGCCCCGTGGCATTCCGGTGATCAATTATTGGCACTTGGTATTCCGACCCGCCTCTGAGTCACACTCTTTGCAGTGCAAAATAAACATCTAGTTGCACAGGACCAGATAGTATAGCCCCTGCCAGCCAAGGAACCAATCATGTTTTCCATTTCAGTTGTTTCAGGCTTCTTACTATGCCACAAGCTTCACCAACAATCAGCCATGACGTCACAGTAACCGGAGCGCTTCTCCCATAAGTTTAGTCACTGAGCCAACTTGGCAGGCGGAAACCACGTCCAACGCCTGGCTCACAAGGTCTCATCTAACAACTTATACCATTTGCAAAACTCGTAAGCTATAATATTTTTTACCCAATGAGACATGCTACGCGAGCAGTTGCCCCTTATTTTCTGAGCCCATTTTCCAGCTTACGATGCTTTGTCGCTCGCCCCTGTTTTATCTTCCGTGCAGACATGCATTTTCGAATGGCAACTCGTAAACATTTTGACTGCGCACGGCGCAAAAGAGGTGTCGATATTTGGGATGGCCTGTGTCACAGCAGCGTCTCATACATTCCCAATGGCGGTCATCAATGGGAGATTCGGGAACTCGCGGGGTGTTCCGGGCCTTAAACTTCTCACTGATGAGTAACGCTGGGGCATTTTCTAACGTTAATTAATAGCACACAGCGGCAGCAACGTTGGATAACAGCTGATGCTAATTAGCGGTAGGCAACTTCCGCCGAAAATTTGCGTGAACGTTAACAAAGAGTACATTAAATGATTCTGGCTTCATGATGTACGGGTCATCATATAGATATACCGCTTTCTGCATAATTCATATAATCCAGCACTCATAACGAGCCATATACTATATGTCATCGAGTTGGAAGTGTTCATACTGTGGCGTTCACTACCGGGCGTGGATGTAGCTAGGCGAAGAAGCAGGAAATTGGCAGCTGCTGTTGAGTAATTTAAGTATACTAGTATGGTGTGTAGTACCAAACATGGTATACTGCCTACGACACTCTAATTCAACCCAAATAATGTTCGAGCAATATGACCTTGCGCTGGACGATACAACATGATTGACTCCTGCCTCTTGTCAGAGTGGCAATATATTTGATGTCATAGCCGGAACGTTGTGTACAGCCGCCAGATGCATACTAGTACCACCGTTGTCACCACCTATGGCAGTGTTCCCTCTCGGTGCCAATCGCACTTGCAGGCGTCCTTGTCGTAGTGATGCAATAAATTGCTGTGATTGCAACGGTAGTGGTGATGCATTTGTGCTGCAACTGTAGCGCCGCAAATACTGATGCATCACAGCAATATAGGGCGATGCATGCACGATTACTGATGCATCACCCATAACTGTGCATGCATCACCCTATATTGCACCCACTGGCATGATGCATTCATTCGATGCATCACTCCCAGTGAAAGTCGGACATGGCCATTTCCACGTAGAACTATGGAATTAGATTTTATAAATGTAAATTATCGTTACTTCGACGGAATTAGACTTAGCTTGATCATGTGATCAGTTGTGTTGATCGAATGCGTATGCACTGCGCAGTGTGCAGCCTGCCAGCGACGCAGCAGCGTAACATTATAACGTTCAACATCTGTTCAACAACGTCGCATCAGTGCACCTCAGTCTCACTGTAGAACTGATCAACTCACCTCACGGTGCTGGCTGCGCATCACAACTTTGTGTCCTCAGAGCTCTGCCCACCTTGCCATGTAACTCCCTTTGGTGTGCCGGGGGGCGAAAAGCATAACAAGGCGGAGCTGGCACACTGCACTTTTGTTACAAGAAGCAACCAAAATACTGGTAAGCCTTTGGGTACTTTTCGCGCGTGCTAGTACTAAGTTATATTTTGTCTAGCATATCCCATATCATCTTGCCAATGTCAGATGTGCATTGGTGCGTTTGCACGAAATACTGCCTCGGAATCCGAACACCGCTCAGGTCACTGCGAACTTGGCAAAATCATTTGAAGGAGGCCGGTGAAGACGAGAAGGCAGCCATATGGTGTGCAGGACTATCAGATGAATTTCGCAGTCTGAAACGGCCAACCGATTTGCAAGTTGGTGGTTCAAATATATCCACTAAACGAAGACGCATGGTATGTCCTTTATTGTTTAAAATTCAATAGGACAATGATTCTAATAGTATTTTGCAGAATGAAGATCCTCGAGGCGCTACTAGTACTCCTCGCGATGCCACTCCCCTTCGTGATGCCCCTCCTCCTCGCGATGCCACTCCCCTTCGTGATGCCCCTCCTCCTCGCGATGCCACTCCCCTTCGTGATGCCCCTCCTCCTGGCGATGACAATCCCCCTCCTCCTGGCGATGACAATCCCCCTCCTCCCGGCAATGACAATCCCCCTCCTCCTCGCGATGACAATCCCCCTCCTCCTGGCGATGACAATCCCCCTCCTCCTCGCGATGACAATCCCCCTCCTCCTGGCGATGACAATCCCCCTCCTCCCGATAATCCAAATCACCCCCCCCAGCAATTTGAAGAATGGCGAGATCCTTTCTCCGACCTTGATTTTGAGGAACTTGCTCGCAATGCTCGTCTCCCAGATCTACAACGTGATATGAAGTTTATTCTTGCTCTTCGGGAGGCATCGCTAGATGATGGGATTGGACTCACAGGGGATGCACTCGAACGTTTGTGAAACCCACCAAGACGTCAACCAGAGTTTGGTAGTGCTGACATCGAGTATGGTGTCTCCCTTTTTCTCGCCCTCGAGCACTCATCAGAAGATGCTTTTCATAAGACTCGCGCTGCTACTCTCGCGCGACATCCCGAGGATGATATACCAAGTCTACACCGGGTGAAAAAAATCATCAGCGACCTCTCGGGAGTGACATCTATTATCAAGGATATGTGCATCGACTCCTGCGTGGCCTTTGTCGGTCCGTACACTGAGCTTGACGAATGTCCGATGTGTCAGAAGCCACGATATGACCCCATTAAGCTTCGGCTGAGTGGAGGCCGAGTCAAGCAGCCTCAGCAGGTATTCCATACCTTCCCTATTGGCCCACAGCTTCAGGCTCTCTGGCAGCATCCTGATAGTGCTCGTCAGATGCACTACCGCCGTCGCCGCACGCAGGAGATAATTGAGCAGTTGGAACGTAATGATGGTCTTCCCATAGCCTACGACGACATCATCACTGGGTCGTCATACCTTGATGCTGTTCGTCATGGCCGCATCAAACCGGAGGACATGTTTCTTGTTATATCGGTTGATGGAGCTCAATTGTACGAGACCAAACAGTCAGACTGTTGGGTCTACATCTGGATCATTGTTGACATACCTCCCGATCGTCGCTACAAGAAGCAGCACGTTCTTCCTGGCACTGTAGTTCCTGGTCCGAACAAACCCAAATATATGCAATCATTTTTCTTTCCCGGGTTTCATCACCTCGCTTCAATTCAGAAAGCAGGGCTCGTTATTTGGGATGCGTGGCGTGATATCATCTTCATCTCGAACCCGTTTCTCATCCTCGCCTGTGCAGATGGACCAGGCCTGGTCTGCATAAGCAATCTCGTTGGCCACAATGGCAAAAATGGCTGTCGCATGCTTTGTGGCCTTGAGGGGCGTCGTAAACCTCGCGGCAATCATTATTATCCTGTCCTCTTGCAGCCTCGTAATTATGATGTTCGCGGATGCAACCATGGTGACCTACACCCAGCCGATACTTCTCAAGGAACCTCCGAGAACTACATTCAGAGGCTTCGTATTTTGATGGGATCCAGCAGGCAGTCGCAGTATGAGGCCAATAGGCTGAATACGGGTATTGTAGGACCGAGTATCCTCCTTGGTTTAGAGACGAGACACATTCTCGGTATCCCCGAGTGTTTCTCTACGGAGATAATGCACTTCTCTGGTGCCAATATGGCAGCATTGTTTACAGACCTATGGCGCGGCTTGATACTTTGCAGCCCAACAGACGATGATTCGACCTGGGACTGGGCTGTCCTTGTCGATGATACCTGGGACGCACATGGTCGAGCCGTCGCTGCTTGTCAGCCATACTTACCAGGCTCGTTCGACAACCCTCCTCGCAACCCCGCAGAGAAGATCAACACTCACTACAAAGCCCGTGAATTCATTACGTGGCTTTTTGGGCTCGCACCGGCACTGCTGCACGGTGTTCTCCCTCAAAAATACTGGCAGAATTTCTGCAAGTTCACACAAGCACTGTGAATTATGAGTCAATACAGCATCACCCCTGCCCAAGTCACCGAAGCTTTCACGCTGTTTGCGGAATGGGAACTCGAGTTCGAAAACTTGTACTATCAACGTAGAGCTGACCGTATTCACTTCATCCGGCCTTGTGCTCACCTATCAAATCATCTCGCATCTGAATGCCTTCGTGTCGGATCGCCTATTTGCTCTTCGCAATGGACAATGGAGAGGACGTTTGCAGATATCGAATTTGATCTTCGCCAACCCAAACTTCCCTATGCGTGTCTAACTCAAGTTTGCCTCATCCGGTGTCAAATAAATGCCATGAAAGCGATGTTCCCCCATCTCCAACCACCTTCTAATCTCCATCCACGGTATTCGTTTGATGTTGGAGATGGCTACATTTTACTGCGAGCACGACAGAAGCGGGCAAGGTATCCAGACACAGACATGGAGAAAAGACTCATATCTGAATTTCTGGGCCGCAATGCACCTAAAATGTATCGGTGGTCGCACCTTCGGCTCCCAAATGGACAAGTGGCCCGTTCAGCATGGAAGGAAGCACTGCGACCTCTAGAAAAAACGCGAATGTCGCGAAACGTCAAGGTACTTCATATATTTATTGCATGTTCTCAAATTAATTGATATTCTCAGCTCAAGATTGATGGAACAACTTGCTATGGGGAGGTCCAATATTTCACGCAGCTCGCCATTCGAAATGATGTTGAACCTGGTGATGACGAGGACCCTGAAGATTTTGTCCGCCAATTACAGGGTCCACAGGCAGCATGGCGATTCAGGACTGTCGCACTTGTTTCATTATATTCCGCACCTGACAAACAGCTTCTTGAATTGTCGCACCAGACAGTTTGGTCTTGCACGAATCAAGGTGAAGTTGGCCTTCGTGTTGTAGATGTCACCGATATCCAGGCCGTCGTCGCAGTTATACCTCATCGGCCTACTTTACCATCTGGAGTTACCGAGGACCGAGTCTTTGTTGTTGAAAAGACCGGGCTCGATGTATCATATACTGGAGTATTTGCTGAAGAGGACGATAACGATAATGAGCGAGAAGAATAGAAGTACCTGTTCCGAAATTTTCAATAGGCATTGGGGTATTTGATAAAAATGCTACACGAAGGACTTGGTACTGTAAATGAAAGCCACCGACTCGAGGACCCATAACGGGATATTCCAGTGGAGGCAGAATTCTAACCACCCTTGGACGATACTGATGCCCCTTTGCTTAATACCTCCACACAATTTTCGCTCATTCGGTTCTCAATTATTTTGCTATGTCTGTCATGTCTGATGAACACTACCAGCCTCAGGCTCAAGATTTCAGCCGCATGAATCAACTATACGACAATAACCACCAGCTCCCGGGCCATGCTAGTGCACAATCACCCTTTCTCGTACCTTCGCAGGGTCAGCTGAATCAAGGCTGGAATGGCCTTTTGCATCACGGTGGAAGCTTTCCAAACAATACAGTGAGATTGAATATGTTGTATTATGTTCAAAACAGCGCATATAATCACTCACAGCATACATTCGCACAAGTCCAAGATGAAAATATTCGTCTGCGATTTGTCAATGAACATTTGAATCGTCAAATTTTGACCCTTACTGCATCCCGAGATGCTTATCAGTTTGTTTTCTCCCGTTATCTTCAGCAGCTTAACAAACCCCAAGCTTAGAGCTGCATTTGAAACTTTATCGCACTCACTTTCACTATCAGACGACATTTCTTTGTATTCAGGCTCTGATACACTACTTCAACCACTCAAAATCCCCATCAAGACTGATGCTATTGATTGCAACCCTGTCACTGGTCTACGAAAGGAGGACTACCCTCTCGTCAATTTTTGGACTCACGAAGACTTCAAGAAATGGGACAGCGCTGCTGATGCACAAGGCGACCAGCGGGGATCATTACCCTTCCTCGAGCATACAAATGGGGACCCTGTCACAGCATCTGAGCAACGTGCCATCATGAAGACATTTCGCGCGGTCTGGTTTGGCCTCCGACAACGTGGAATAGCGCCGATCTCATGGGGTCGAGCAATCCCCGATGCTCGCAACGCTCTCTACAAAGAAGTGTCTCGCTTACACCCCGAATTAGCCCTTTGCGACAGGTACTGGAAGATTGAGCACATCGCTAGAGACCGCTACCCATCATGGGCATCCACTCATCTCAAGGAAGGAGATTCTTCGTCTACTGACCCTGAGGAGATGAAACCACGCGTAAAACCACAAAAGCGAAAGGCGAAGATGGTCGAGTCTGCCGATACATGTCAACACGATTCGAAACGTGCGAAAACAGCTGACACGAATTTAGAGGCTCGCGACTCAGAGCCACCCGAGATTTCTTCTTCAAATACCGAGTCTGCTGATCCACCTTCATCATCTCTTGTGGTGCCATTGTCGCCGAGCCCAAGGCCTCAGACAAACAATCCAGTAAGTTCAGTAGTTATCTGCATTCATGCGATCTGAACTACTTTATTCGCGACAGCCGAAAACCCTATTTGCTCCACTTCGAAACCCTTTGTAAGTGATTTTCTGCTCGATATACCTACTACATTGACGAACTTTGGCTTTCAGAAAAGATGCCATTATCCGCCTCAAGGAAAAGAAAAATGACGAGCCTTGTGATGCTTTGCCAACGCCCTCGATTGCTCCCGCCAATATGTTACCAACCGCAGCACCCATCGACACTACGCTACCAACGCTGTCTGCAGACGACGCAATCGCACCTCATGCAGATACTCTTAATGCAGACTCGCAAGGAAAGCCTGGCCCTACCAGCAAAAACTTCCGCCCTGCGACTACGAAGAACGGGAGGTGAGTCTCGCTAATACTAATATTCTCATTTTATGTTGCTAACGTAGCCCCACTACAGAAACCTTTGCGCACATCGCTGGCTCAAACAACTCGCACCCAATGGCTACTCTCGGGATTTCAAATTATACTGGGACTCGCTGGGAAAAGACCGTCAGGAGGTGTGTTTATCTTCGTTCTGCCATTTGCATTACTAACTCGTAGTGTTCTCCTTCAGAAATATGAAACAGACGCAAAAAAACTGGTGAGCGCTACCATGTTTTCCCAGTGTACTGATGTGTCTCCTTTCCAGATATCTGATGGCATTTGGACCGGCAGCACTGTCAAAGTGATCAGTAAGTTCTCCAGCAGTACATTGTTCTAGCACGGCGGCAGCATCAGGCAGAAGGGCCAGGTACGAGCGCGAGCGCGGGGGCGGGTATGAGCGTGAGCGCGGGGGCGGGCCCGGGTACGAGCGCAGGTGGTTTTTAGTGGCATGATTCGTATCATATGCTACATTGCAATGCATCGATTTCCGTATATTTGCGTCGAAGCCAGCAAGATATCAAAGGGACATGCAGTTATATTTAAATCTACGGAATTCTATTTAGTAGTCAATGCGTCGAAAAGCATACACCAGCGCCGATGCGCGTCGTTTTTGCAGCTACGGAAAGCGCAGATACTGACGCATGACTACGCGATTCGACGTGCCATAGCCACAGTAGATTTGCGTGGCTGCGCGTGGAAATGGCCATGTCCGACTTTCACTGGGCATCACTGCCCACCTCCCGATCATGCACCTGCAAGCTTAGTCAGTTTTAGGACTGATGCATCACGCACCTGCCCGCCTCCCGCCACCGCCGTTTCTGCACGGTTTCAATTAGTATAACCGCAGTTCGGCTACGGCGCGCTCCGGCTTGGCGTTCACCGGTTTGCCAGTGTTTGGGTTATCCTAGTGAGCTACATCAGTAAACTAGTATTTTCTTCACAGAAAACACGAGAATTGTGTTTTTCTCACAGCCAGCTACAGACTCCACAGTGCCGCCAGAGTCACAGCAACAAACAACCACAAAGTATATAGTGTCTCCAGTCACTCACAGTTCCACAGAACGTTGCCTTATATTAATATTCCTTAGTAGTACAGTGGCTCAAAAAAGTGTCCGGATGTTTGTGTGATTTTGAGTAATTGGATCATAGCAAGCCAGCACCTAAATATAGCATATTGGTATAGGGACATGTCTGAAAGCCCTATATCATGGCTCGAATCTGAGCTATGTAGCGTGGGAACAAACCATTATATGGGCAAGATATGGTAATTCTATTCTTATGACTCATTCGGACACTTTTTTGACTTTATATTAAAATCACAAAATGAGACCATTCATACATAATAATCTTAATGAAAGTGGTACCATAATAATAATATGGTATGATTTTAATATTATTTGAATATATAAACCCACATAAGATCATGAAATTTAACATACTCATCATGAAGCCCATCTCCTCTGCTCAAAAGGATAATATCCTTGTTCTCTCTACCTCTGGTTTATCTATCAGGAACATTGCTTCCAAAACTGGTCTTGGCAAGTCTACTATTGCTACAGTTATAAAACAGAACATACCAGATAAGGAAAATGTCAAAATGGGATGTCCTCCTAAGCTTACCCCACAGAACAAAAGAGCTGTTGTTCATCAAATTCTGTCTGGCAAGGCTTCAAATACTGTACAAGCCACCAAGTTCATCAATTCCATTATCTCTACTCCTGTCTCCACCCAAACAATCAGAAACACCCTCAAGGCAGCCAATCTCAAGGCTGTAACCAAGAAGAAAAAACCACTTCTCTCAGCAGCTCATAAGAAGAGAAGATTGGCCTTTGCTTTAAAGCACCAACATTGGACTGTGGAAGACTGGAAGAAGGTTATTTGGTCAGATGAAACAAAAATCAATAGAATGGGGTCAGATGGTCAGGAATATGTGTGGAAAAAGGCAGGAGAACCTCTAGGAGAAAGAGAAGTTAAGGGTACACTGAAGTTTGGAGGAGGAAGTATGATGGTATGGGGCTGCATGGGGTGGAATGGTGTTGGGATTCTCTGTGAGCTAGAGGGAAGGATGAATGCAGAGCAGTTCACCTCTATCCTAGAGGAGTGTTTACTCAAAAGCATGCAAGAGTCAGGAATTGATGAAGAAGATATTATCTTTCAACAAGATAATGACCCCAAGCATACCTCAAAGCTGGCCACAAAATAGTTTGAAGACCATGACATCAATGTTTTATTATGGCCAGCACAGTCCCCAGACCTCAATCCCATTGAACATCTCTGGGAATTACTCAAGAGACTACTTGCTGCCTATCAAGATCCTCCAAAGGGGCTATTTGAACTATGGGAGAGAGTTGCAGTAGAATGGGCAACAATTGCCAAGGAGGAGTGTCAGAAATTGATAGAAAGTATGCCTAGAAGGGTTTCAGCAGTAATTAAAGCCAAGGGAGGCAACACAAAGTACTAGAATCATACAATAAGATTGGTTTAACACAAAGTCAAAAAAGTGTCCGAATGAGTCATAAGCATAGAATTACCATATCTCGCCCATATAAGGGTTTGTTCCCACGCTACATAGCTCAGATTCGAGCCACGATGTAGGGCTTTCAGACATGTCCCTATACCAATATGTTATATTTAGGTGCTGGCTTGCTATGATCCAATTACTCAAAATCACACAAACATCCGGACACTTTTTTGAGCCACTGTAAGTAGTACCACGGGCGCGCTATCATAATGTACAACACTTTGTAGTTTTCGATGCAAAGACATGATGATTTTGAACTTAGTAGATTCACACCGCCGGATCTAAAAATAACAAGAATTGCATATCACATATGTACGCCGGGGTATTCATAACAGCATAGTAGTACGAAACATGAATCAATACAAGGAGAAACTCTACGAAGTACTGAGCGCTCGAATCAATCAAGCTGGGCAGTGAGGCACCGGCCCCCTGTGGTGTCTACTGTAATCACTGAATTTCCTGCAGGCTTCTCAGAACGTCATTGCATCATGTCATAGTATAATGAGCTTACCGGCTTGCAAACGACTCCTACAACTTGAAGTTCGAGTTGAAGAACTCGGAGGAATACATCAGGAAATCATCGAGTTCCTTAATTTACTTAAAAAAATTACCAAGGTGGCTAAGGAAAATAAGTAGAATTAAGTAGGTGGCTAAGGAGAATAAGTTGGTTTTTTTGTTTTATTTCGACAAAAGTAGAATTAATTAGGTGCAAGTTGGCTCAGGAAAATTAAGGAAACATTAGTCATATTACTTGTGTGCCTGAACTTTCTTGAACACACCACTTCGTAGTATTTTGCTTATAACTCATTAGGATCTTAACTAAAAAATGTCATGAGACTATGGAAAGACTACCCTTGACAAGGGCTATAACTTTGATTTTCATCGGAAATATTCCCACGGTCTACCCTAGTCATTCCTTATCATAGTCCTTGATCAAAATCCTAGTCCCTAATAACCAAAAACTCGAATTTTCATCAAGTCTTTCTTTACTATTGATATTCTGTTGGTATTCCTAGTCTTAATAAGCAAACTTATCAGTCACATTACTCGTGTGCCTGAACTTTCTTGAACACACCACTTCGTAGTATTTTGCTTATAACTCATTAGGATCTTAACCAAAAAATGTCATGAGACTATGGAAAGACTACCCTTGACAAGGGCTATAACTTTGATTTTCTTCGAAAAAATTCACAAGGTCCACCATAGTCACTCCTTATCAAAATGCTAATGGTAGACCTATCGTATTAGACGATAAAGTGTTGTATTTTATTCTAAGTCCAACAGATATGGTATATATATTGGTTGCTGCCTTCACATACACAAGGTCATTTAGTCTAGTGGTAAGTGATGCTCGAAATTGTGGGAACTAATCAGCTGATCTCAGCTGGTGAGTGCATGGTTGAGAGTTCAAACCGAGTCAGTGGCAGAAAATAAAGTGGTGACATTAAGTAATCATTTTTCTCAATCTCCTCACACTTTCCGACTGCCTTATCTCGTTAAACCGCCTTAAAATAAGGAGGTTTCGGGGAAAGCTCCTTGGTTTAAGGCGATGGATCTCCTTAGAATTATTTATTCTAAGGAGGTTTTAAGTGTGAATTAAGGTAAATAAGGACAAATAAGAAGCATATAAGGGATAAAAAGGAACTCGATGTTTTCCTGATGTAGTATGACTCCATCCGTGGTTCTTGAAGACAACTCTCATGCACCCCAGTCCAATGTCCGTATCATCCAGCCGCTTCTCTGCCTCTTCGGCTCGAAATCTGAGTAGGCTGGCCAACATTTCATTTTCCCTCATCATACAATCTGCCAGTGCTTTCTGTGCCTGATAAACATCGCGCTTCGCTCTTACAAGGTTCATGATAAGATTGGCTTCTGAGTTAGTTGGATCCTGTCTCGACTGTTGAAAAGTAAGGTGCTTAAAATTTAAGAAACTTCGATTGACCTCACCATGGAATTGACAGCATTTAAAACTTCATATAGGTCAAAAATTCCGGGCGCCGGCCCTTCGCAAAGATGTGGGTCGAGTATATTTTCATTTGTTGTACCTGATGCGCTAGCTGACAACGATCGCAGATTGATGTTCATGATAGAGTGTAAGAGAGTCGGTAGTGGAAAATGCCGACATCTCAGCAACGCAACTTGCCTCATGCCTCACTGTCCATCGTGCGGAAAACTCCTCAGGGACCATACGTCTGTTGCTCGTCATATGAGCCAGCCCCGGTCTGGCTGCAACACCTGGCTGGATGATCTTATCAGGCTCAATACCATCATCCCGCCCGCTAAAGATCATCCCATGGACTCATTAGACGACAATGAACCTATCCCTTCGCATGAACCAGGAGTCGGAGAGGAGGCGAATCCACACGCACGCAATTTTTACGGTGAAGAAGAGGATATTGTACTGGGAGAGCATGATGAAATACAGGACCAGGGCAAAGAAGCAGCGGTAGATTACTTTCCCGATCCACCACTTGCCTATCAGGATGGGTACACGTTCTTGGACCTGTTTGACGCTGATGAAAATAGCGTATATCGCAAGACCAACCTTTATTTTCCATTTAGCAGTCGGAGAGACTGGCAGGTTGCCGCATGGCTACTGCGTTCAGGGCTGAGCATGGGGAAGATTGATTCTTTCCTATCGCTCGACATGGTCAGTGCCCGAACTTCAAACTCACTGCTCTCCATTGACTGTAGGCCATTTTAGATCAAAGATTTGCCCTTCTCATTCCGCTCGGCCAAAGAACTGCGAGGTCGAGCGGAGATGCTGCCCAGCGGTCCACGTTGGATGTCCCAAATAATTCCTACGTCTCATCCTACAAAGTCACCCGTGGTTCTCTATTGGCGTGACCCTCTAGAGTGTATCGCGACCCTCTTCAACCACCCCTTGTTTCATAATCGTATGGACTTCACACCTCGCAAGGTGTATACCACGGCGGAGAAGCAGTGTCGTGTCTATACCGAATGGATGACGGGAAGTGGTGCTTGGAACATGCAGGTGCGTAAGACGTCGATTTTCAATGTCTCCGGCTCACGTATTCTTAAAGTCAGCAATACCAAGTGGCGCGACCCTCCTCGGTACTATCCTATCTTCCGACAAAACGAATATCACCGCATTGACAGGCGATCGTGTAGCTCATCCGCTTCTTATTAGCCTGGCCAATATACATATGAACACGCGACTTAAATCTTCTTCGAGCTCTTTCGTCCTCACCGCCCTACTACCGGTCCCGAAGTTCATTCATAAGAAGAAGCGGATGAAGGGTGTATTGGAGGATCGCCTCATACACCAGTGTTTAGACATAGTTCTAGACCCATTGAAGCAGGCTGCTCGAAAGGGCGTCATGTTATCTGACCCCGCTGGGAAGAGTCGTTACTGCTTCACTGCACTCGCAAGTTATATCGCTGACACTCCGGAAGCCATGATGCTGGCGACTGTTGGTGGAAAGACGTCACCAGTGACCATGGCGATGTACAAACAGTTCGGGGATGACTTCCAGCATGAACCCCGCATGAAATCAACGACTCTTGCACAGCTTGCCGTTGTCCACTCACGCGCTGATCCCCTTGACCTCGAGGCTTTCTTCCGTGAAGCGCAGAAGTTCCGTCTGAATGGTGTCGCAGAACCATTCTATCGGGACTGGATACTAGCAGAACCCTCCCATTTCTTCACACCAGAATCCCTACACCACCTTCATAAGCAGTTTTTCGACCACAATGCACAATGGCTCATCTGTGCTGTTGGAGAATCTGAGATCAATTTCCGATTTTCTATCTTACAGCCCATCGCTGGTTATCGGCACTTTCCTGGAGGCATCTCGAAGCTTAAACAAGTCACCGGTCGCTGCCAACGAGACATCCAGCGATATATCATTGCAGTATGCGCAGACGCAGCACCTCCCCATATCATCATCGCATTATGTGCTCTCATGCAGTTCCGTTATCTCGCTCAGTCGCCGCGCCTTGATGATGATGATCTTGAGCGTATCTCAAGCGCATTGCGGGAGTTCCATGCACACAAGGACGCGATTATTGACGCTGGGGTTCGCCGGGGGAAGGGCAATAAACCCATCATCCACTGGCATATACCCAAGCTGGAACTTATGCAGAGCGTTGTTTCCAGTATCCGCACCTCTGGCGTCACAGCACAGTGGTCCGCAGATATCACTGAACATGCTCATATCACCGAAGTCAAAGATCCCGCAAGGTCTAGCAATAACAGAGAGTACGATCCTCAGATATGTCGACACCTGGACCGCGCGGAAAAGTGTCGTCGGTTCGAGCTCGCCACGAGCCTTTTAGATCTTGAGCAGAGTCACAGCGCTGAGGTGCCAGAGGATGTAGACCCTGATGGTGATGACCCCAGCATCAATAATGACATTGACGCGCATGATGTTCCCCCCGAACTGTCTACATCACAGCAACCTCGCCCAGTCACGAACTATTTTGTCATGGCTAGGGCTCTCCAGTACAAGACAGAGGGTTCAGTGCCTGTTCCGTTGCGTTCATTTAGCTTTGCACGCACCGCCTTTCATCTTGGGTATCATCCGTCCATCAGGAATATCACCGTCGATGAAGCCGCCATCAAATTTGGCTTACCCGACCTGCGACCGGCCATTGCTGACTTCCTCCAGCGCGAGGCGACTCATGGATATCAGCATGTTCACGCGATAGGTGGCCCAAGGAGATCTGGACCTACGGCTGCCCTTCCTTTCAACACAATCCAAGTCTGGTTTAAAATATGCTTACAAGAGACAGACTTGCACGATGATCAGATCATCAAACCCGCACAGACACTCAATTGCGCTCCACCCAATGGCCTCTGGACCTTGGGTCGTTATGACACAGCTATTGTGGTGACAAACGCAGGTTATTCATGGCCTAGTAGCCGTCTCTCAGGTGAGTTTTCTGTCTTGTGCAGCAACACTTGTCCTTACCTTCGCTACTTGCCCTGCAGGTCACACTGTCGCTCAGATCAGGCTTATCATGCGGCCTATTGGTAAGAGTGGCACGCAATGGCCATGGAAAGATCAATTTCTCACCTATGTTCAACGTTTCGACTTACTGAGTGATCGTGATCCCATTACGCAACTGCACCTGCTCAAGCGAGCAAAACGTTCGAATGGAAATCGGATGGGGGATGTCATACCCGTCTCTCAACTGCGGGCGCCTGTCAATCTGATCCCTCGGTTTGGAGCCGCTGCAGATAAGCGCCTCACTGCATATAATAGCATGGAACATGCCGCGGAGTTTTGGTTGAACGAGTTTTGGGAAAAAAGTAAATTCTTCGCCCTTTCAGCATAGTATCTAGTTCGAGATAAGACCATTTTGCGACCATCCTGTATAGTATTGTAGTGCCTGCCAATGTTTCGAGACGTACCTGTTTGTCCGTCCTGCGCACCATGCCACTCCGTCGTCACCATCGAACAATTGACCTTGGGAAGAAGCTGTCATCCTTCATGACAGCTCCCCCAATACACAACACCCAAACGATGGATAAACTCACAAATTCTGAACTTAACCGCTTGATCCTTGAGGAACGTCAACCTACCAACATAAACGAACTCGGTCACCTCTTGACGTATATCTTCCAATCCTTCACTACTGAAATTCCTGCAGCAGAAGAACTTGTAATTCCTTTGAGCAGGGTTCCGCAAGCTGCAAGGGTCGAGGATCTTGATACTTTTGTTGTTGATGGGACTCCCATGATCAACCTGTATGATACTAAAAAGCGCCGGTGGAATTGGATGCTTCCATCATCGTATGAACACAAAAAAAAGGAGCAGGAAGAAGCTGAGAGCAGCAAGGGAGAGTGGGTCTTGGTTGATGAAGCTACAAACACGAAATCAGCCCATACCCCACCCGCCAGTAACCTTACCGAAAGCGACCTCTCCGAGTCCATGTCGGCTGATGGGGGAAGTCATCACAAGCCATCCAGCGACTCATCAGACCCATCCAACGATGGGAATGAACCGATAGTCGTTGAGGAGGACCTGGATCAATCATCAGCGACAGAGTATATCTTCGGGTCCTTTTTCAACGTCGTCTCTGCTGCGCTACTCACAAAAAAACCTGGGCTTGCGAAAAAACACAATTTGTCGCGCAAATGGAGTGCAGCGAACTCATCGCGCCCAGTACCTGGCGATGCGATCAAGCGTAAACCAGATCTGGCCTTATTGGACGATCTGGAGGCCCGATGGGACACCATCAAGGCAGTATGTGAGCTGACCACCAGCCCGTACACACCTGCTGGTACCCTTGCAAGGACTCTCGACACTAAAGCTTACCTGCTTCTGAAACACCAGCCCTGGAGAAGGTTCGCTCTGATGATCTCGTTGTGCGCTGGTTATCGCGAACTTCGTGTCCACTTATACGACCACTCAGGCGGCAGTCGTAAGCGCTTGCACTCACATCGATCGACAACCTGACAAGTACTTACAAATCTTATCGAGCATCGTCTTTGGTGATCTCGAGTGTATCGGGTATGACCCCTCAATAAACATCTTCAAGCACACGCTTGATCAAACGCTGAAGTCGCGCTCGAGTTGGCTCCCCCTCCATATCCAGAACAAGTTGAAATCCTCGCAAGCCGAGGACGCGACTGCATTGCCCGAGAACCAGGGTGAAGGTGAAGGCTGAGAGTGAGGGCGAGGGCGAGAGCGAGAGCGAGAGCGAGGGCGAGGATGATATCGAGGGCGAGGGTGAGGGTGAGGGTGAGGGTGAGGGCGAGGGCGAGGGTGAGGGTGAGAGCGAAAGCGAGAGTGAGGGCGAGGGCAGGGCTGAGAACGTGAGCAAGGGCGAGAGTGAGGAGAGTGAGGGCACGTCCTCTCACATTAATACCATGGACACGAAGCGCACCGCTAAAAAGAAAGATAACGACGACTTCCCACTGGAGTTCCCTATCGAAGTACCCGAAGACCCTCTCCGCGCACCCCTTCCAGAACCTATCGGCAAGATTCGCGTCGGTGACCATCACTACGATATGCTCGAAATCATCTTCTCCAGCCAGGGTCTTGTTGGTCAGTGGTACCGTTTGTTACCTAGCCAGGAAAGACAACGAGGAATTCATCATAAAGGACCACTGGGTCCTGGGGGGAGAGAAGGAGGCCATGAACGAAGTCAACATGATGAGGAAGATGAATGGAGTCCGAGGGGTTCCTAAGCTCGTCGAGCATTGGATCGTCGAGTCCAGGAACAAAATCGACCAAACTGCAAACTACCGGTACAAAGTTCTGCGCAGCCTTAAGAACACATTTCGAACTCACGTTCGCCTCGTCTTGAAGCCGCGCGCGAGACCTTTGCATCAATTTCGCACGAGGCTAGAGTTGCTTAGTTCAATACGCGATATCGTGAAGAGTAAGTACGATATAAATATGTATCACAGATTTTACTTACCTATTGTTTAGTTCAGAAGGATGCAGTGGAAGAGCGCAATATTCTCCACCGCGACTGTAGTCTGAACAATGCGATGATCGAGGACGACGGGAAAGACACACACGGGATGCTGATAGACTGGGAGTTCGCCGTGAGTATTTTGAAGAAGGGGAACTATGCTGTCGGGGGCACGGTTAGTGTTTTGATTTTACTAAAGAATATCAATTTTTAACAAAGAATGTCTAGGGCACATTACCGTTCATGTCTCGAGCGCTTCTCTTGCAGCTCCACCTCTGTGATCCAGATGGAGCGGATGAACGCAAAAGGCCTCTGATTCGAAACCGAACCCTGCCCCCCTGATCAAGCATACCTACCACGATGACCTTGAGTCGATGTTCTACATCTTCATCTGGATCTGTATCGAATTCAGAGGTCCGCTTGGCATGAAACATATTCTCAAGCAAGGTCCCGACTGGATACCGGGCCAATGGTCCGCGGACAAGTTCAAATTGTGCTGTGATGCCAAAACAACATTCTTCTGGCACACGGAGCACTACGTCAAGGAACTTACCGAGCAGTTCCATCCATACTTCAAAAAACTCCTCCCTGTCGCGCTGGAATGGTATCATCTGATGAGAGAACCGAGTAGGGTAACTTTCAACGACATAATCGGGATGTTGGAGAGACATATCACGATTCTTCCGATCGATGAGCCATCGCCTGAGCTCCTCGTCTCACAGTGGTTACTCAAAGGGCTTAATGCAGAAGGCTCTGGGAGCGGTGGCGAAGAAGGGGAGTCACAATCACCCATACGCGAGACTGCAGTGCCCCGGACACGCCTTAACAACAAGCGACTCGGAGTCACTGATTACCGATGGACAATGGAAATGGCACCCAAGGCAAAAAGGAGTAAGACTGGATAGGGGGTGTTTAGCGAAACATACTTTAGCTTGATTTTTACCGCAAATGTTTAGGTAAACTTTCGATGATTAATGCATGTATTCTGTTCGAGTCATGTGACATGATAAATATATCCAACCTTCCTCAACGACGTAACGTAGCATCATTACCCTCAACATTTGACTTGCAAGTTTTCTACTACGTTATATATGCGGCCTACGGATAACAGTCGACTCGTAAAATTCCCAGCCTTTTACACAATGGCTGCGGCCGCGGTAGAGTCATATTTTCGAAATCATTTTTGTGATCATCATTCTCATTCCGCCGCCAGCAGACTACTACAAAAAGCCGGGATAATCTGGTTCAATCAGTGCTACTTATTATTGCTCCACAGTATATTCCTCCCGTCCACGGCCCCAGTCATGCCTACCCAACGTCAAAATCCTACCCGCAGTAGCCCCAAGAAGAAGAGATCAAAGCGCAAAGCTACGGACTCTGATGGGCAAGAGATTTCAACAAAGAAATCACGGGCTGGGGCCGAGTCACTCTCCATGTCGCAGCAGCCGACTCTAGATGAAGATAGCTCCTTGCTCCCTCGGCGTTCTGGACGTTCAGGTGCAGGAATGGGAGGTAGGGCTGATCAACTCGAGAGAATTGGTGCCCTCTTGGGTGCCCCAGCACGGACCAACCAACCCAAGGGCTCCACCTCCCTCGACTCGAATGTTCCAGTCAACCCTCTCGCTCCAGAACCACTTCGTAAGGGCCGTGGAAGTCGTGCGAAGGTAAGTATATTATTCTACCTGTAGTTACAGATGGCAATACTGAATACATTTAGAAACCCCCTCCGCCGTATAGTGCCTCCGATACGGTGGATCCTCCTGCTGCGACTCCTACTAAACCTCGGGGGAAGAAAGCCAAGGTGACAAAGAATGCTCTTATCCCTCCCTCGAGCTTGGAGACAGCAGATGACCGACCCAGTTTCCATCAATGCGAAGCTGGCACAAGGTTTGGATTTTCTCAATCCATTGTACCCCCTGGCACAGAACCTGACTTGCAAGTGCTCAACAACCCGTATGTGGCCGCAGCCAGGGCAAACGTCGCCACGACATGTCTTCCTGCCCCCATCACCCCCGCAAACCAAATTTCTGTGCCTCCACTACCTTCAAGGACTGCGATCAAATACCTTCCTGCTGCCATCACCGTATCTGCAAAGCAAGATTTCGCGCCACCGGTACCTTCAAGGTCCACATCAGCTGCGCGTCCATCTGACACTCTTTTCTATCAAAACTTGGACCCAGCCCTTCACTCAGTTGGCGATGGACATTTAGGACAGTCTGATGGATCAGATGCATCCAGTAAGGGCAGTGATAGCGGTACTACTGATGACGAAGAGGAAGTTGATGAGGAAGTTGGTTGGGGAGCATCGCAGGGGTACCATACCGCGCATCCTGGTGAGTCGCTGGTTTTTCCGTCGTCATGAGCGCTAAATGAGGGACAGGTTTCTCGAAGGAAGTGCCACCGCCTCGACCCGAGGTCACCACTGCTCTTCCGACGGACTTCGAGTTCCAATATTCCCGCGACGAAGAAGATCATACAGCAGAGAGATCTTTGGCAGTGGAAAGCGGCCCCAGCGATGATGACACGATCCAGGTATATTTCAATTATTTTTCTGAAGCCCGCTAATTTCTTTTTTTCTGCAGCTGGCGGCCACTGAACCCAAGCCAGATGATGTCTTAGTCAATCACCACAAGAAAAACGGACGTCCCCGTCTTCCTAATCCTGAGTTGCTTGATCTCCTCCGATCCTCCGACACAAAAGACATTGAAGCGAAGTCCACCGAATCGAAAATCCCAGCTACGACGGTCAAATCTTCAAGATCCAAGGAATCACCTGAAGGACCCAAGCCCACTCAACTTGGCTGGTACCCGCCACGCTGGAAGACCTTCCTTGAGGATGCCAAAGGGGACTGCCGTGCCCAGCACGCAATCGAGAACGCGTTCCCGACCTTGGCTGATGATCTGCCCATTTCCGTCACCGAGGCTCTCACATCATCTCTCGTAGAATGGCTTGAAGGCGGTAAGCAGGTTGAAGCAGGTATGTCCTTTTCTTCCTCGTGATGTTTTACTCATGAAATCTACTAGGTCTGTGGCCCGATCACAAGCCCGACATGGCAAAACTGGTATGTGCGTCGATTGCCGCATGTCTAGATACTGATGTTTTGTTATCCTAGCTATTCGAAGACTTGTCAACATGGCGTTCCGACCTGAAAAAACTAGCAGTCACCATAGCGCCCAGCATGTATAACCTCATCCCCCCACCTGAAGTCGCTGCGCCAGATCGTGCCGCATGGGTACAGAACGCCGCTACGGTGCTTTTGGAGGACTCACTCTTTCTTCGCAATGGTATGGATGACCTGGGAAAAACTAACAATGCTGCTCACCCTACCCTCCGAGAGGCCGCCATCAGCTTCCTATACACCGGATCTTATCGTGTCGCTCACAGGAGGCCGGAGATTTTCAAGAAGGCGATACCATTGAATAGCCTGGCTTTGATTTGCACCGCGGTATTTTTTTATTCGTCTATATTATATGCTACTCATTCAAACTGATTTTTGTAGTATCATTGCGTCCTGGATGGCCTTTCCAAGAACGGCAATGGCAAACTCTTCCCGAAATTCTCCGCCAAAGAATATGGCTCTATTTACAACTCGATAATTGTTCTACTCGACGAGGTCAACAGAGACCCATACCACGGACCCAAATTGAGGCGGCAACTTCGCCACTGGGCTGCAGAAGGATGGTAAGTTTTTTTTAACGAAGTCTCGGACACTGACACTCATTGAACTCATACAGGGCGGAGTCTTGCAAGCTCGACGGGAGGGACACGACAAAGCATAATCATCTGCGAGTCGTTCTGGATTAGGTTTGGGTGTTTTGCGTTCATGATCTCAATTTTCCACGTCTATGCTGTCTACTACCGCTTACCTACATTTGTATTCGATTCCGCGTATCTGTGAAATGCATCTATTTTGGTCGTTCTCCATATTTTTAGATTCGAGGATCGTGCAGCGACGAAGATGCGGTGTGCAGTAGTAGTACTCTAGACAGTAGCCTACAGTAGCAGTACTCTAGACAGTAGTATACAGTAAAATTTTCTGGCAAACTGTGTACAGAAAAGAAGCTCTGGGGTGTCTGTGAGTGTCTGTACAGGGATTGACAGGGAAGGGTGTTACTGTGGTGAGCTGGCTAGAAGGGACCAAGCTGTCCATCTGTCGTGCTGTACAGCTCTGTACAGCTCTGTACAGACTGTTCTGATTTACTGATGTAGGCCACTTATGTATAGTTTGGTTCGGTTCATTAGCTGCACAGAGTGCCACGAACCAACTGTAAGCCAAAATTCATGAACAGCGGCTCGAGCTGGCTTGAGGCCAGCTTAAGGCGGCTCAAGCTGATGGAATCACATCTTATTTTTAAGTCTTGTTCCCGGTTGGATTCCCTGTTGGATTTTTGTACTCCTCAAGGCTCAAGTTATCACGTACCATGAATCATAAGGTCCCGATACGAGTCGACGGTAGATTCAGACTCGGAGAAGTTGTAGGATCTGGTTCATACGGTACGTCGTTCACAACCTGATTACATTTACAACTGCAAAACTCAACATGAACCCTGGGTCTGCTTAGCTGTTGTATACCACGCACGAAACATCATCAAAGATGACGCAGTTGCAATAAAACTCGAACCCATCGCCAGCCACTCGTCTTCTGTACAGCGCGAATACACCATTTTGAAACGACTCGAGGGTGGAGTTGGGATACCCCGCGCCCTCTGGTTTGGTAGAGAATCAACATATCACGCTTTGGTCCTTGACCTCCTTGGGCCCTCACTTCACGATATTTTCCTCGCACACAATCAAAAATTCAGCCTTCACGCTGTCGTGAATTTGGGGGACCAGCTGGTCAGTTGATTTGTGCTGGGTTGTTGCAAGTAGGCTAACCTGTTTCCCAGCTCTCACGTCTTGAGTACATCCGCTCACACAATTACGTTCACGGTGATATCAAACCGCAGAATGTCTTGGTGGGTCTTGGCCACTTGAGGCACACTGCATTCATTATCGATTTCGGTATCGCGAAGGAATACTGGAACACCACAACCAGAGTCCACATCCCATTTCGTCAGAATCAACGTCTCACTGGCACTCCTGCGTTCGCTTCGATCAACAACCACTTAGGAGTTGACCCAGGTCGTCGTGACGATCTCGAGTCGCTTACATACATGTTGATTTATTTGTTGCGCGGCTCCCTTCCATGGTTGACTAGTGACGAGAAGCTCTCCAGCTCTTCTATTCTCGAGCGCAAGGTCAACACCACTATTGAAGACTTATGCGATGGCATTCCTGTCGAGTTCGCAAGTATTCTCATCTACACGCGCTCTCTTGCATTCTCAGAGGACCCTGACTATGGGCATCTTCGTTCGTTGCTTCACGGTCTTCAAGCCACATTGTCCCCACCAGCTATGGGCTCGCTGGATTTCAGCCAACCTGATCATCACAATGATCACATGATACATCCCCCTCCAATCTCCAATGAATACTGGATGGCTGAGGCAGTGCCCCCATGTCCGCCGGATGCAACACCGCTTCGCAGATCGACTCGTGTGTGAGTAATCTATTTCATTTTTCCCCTTGCGATCTGAAGCTCAAGTGATTTCCAAGTTTACACCCACGTAATAGCTCTCCGATGCACCCAACTACTTCAGCTCCACGCCGGAAAAAAACAGTCGTTGCCAGATCACGCTGTTGATTGTGTATCTCTTATCTGTACATAATATGTATATATGATACGATACGGTGTACGAGCCTATAGGCTACTAGCCTACAATGTTTCTGGTCAGACGTGGCCAAATACATGTCAATTAATCATCAATCAATCGCATCGTGGCTCCCACGCAGCTACAAGTGAGCTTCTATCTTTTTCACACTTGCCTGTCTCCTTGCTCATCCTCCTTGCAACTTACCAGTGTCATTTTTCTGCAGATCGGTTGGCCTGCGACAGGAGCGAGCTTATCCTGGATACTTATCCCTGAAGCCTGAGTCCCGACATCTACCAGACTCACCTAATCGAATGCAATCAGCACAATCACCAGCCCAGCCTACTAGATGACGCATGGGGGATTTTTAACACATGCCCTGCTTCCCTTTCGCTGTATCGTTATCTAGGTTTAATACTCAAATGATCAGGTCATCGACCCCGGGAATGAAGGTAAGCTTTATGGTGTTTTTAAAAACTACTGATCGTACGCCCTACTGTATGGTGCATGGGGAACCCTTCGCAAACACGCCATGTCCCTTTTGCTGGATGGTGTTGCTGTATGCGATCTGGTTTCTGAACTCAATTGATCAGTCAATTGACTCCGAGGATGCAGGTAAGGTTTACTTCAGGTGATATACCCAACTGATTGCGAGATTAGTGTTTATCAGAACGCCCATGAAGTTTATGGTACCCCTCTCGTCAGGTGAGCTCTATGGGTGGCGGGTGATATACCCAACTGATTGCGAGATTTAGTGTTTATCAGAACGCCCATGAAGTTTATGGTACCCCTCTCGTCAGGTGAGCTCTATGGGTGGCGGGCACCAGGGAAACCCCTCACATGTTGTGTTCGCTAGGACCACTGAAGTGAAGATATCACGGTATGTACCCTGAGTGCATGTTCAATTGTTCCCCTTGCGTCGTATCACTATTAATGATGTTGTGTTTAGACCCGTTACTTCGCTTGTGCGATGCACTGGACTTAT